>NC_080541.1:200831218-200903718 GCF_028640845.1 Ahaetulla prasina
ATATGAACCCCTTTATGAAACTGTTTATAAAAATGCTTATGTGCAAAAATATCAGCATAGGTAAGTTTGGCTAATTGTTATCATGTAAGCAGAAATCTGTTTGATGCCAAGGTTGCAAAGATGTTTGGCCTGTAAATGTATCAACACCCTTGAGATAGCCACAGAACATTCCTTCTCTGATAAGGCTTACTTCACAGAACTTCAAAAGAAATTGCTCCTACACACAATTATATGAGATTTATTAGTATGTAGATGTTTCAAGATGTATTTCTGTTTGCTGTACCACGTAGGCAAAAAAGCAGAGAACAAAGAGCCATCTCATGGTAAAACTCCTCCCAAGAATTATGAGCTTTCTCCCAAAATCATGGGCTTGTGGATGTGCTTGTAGTCACGTGTTCACATGTTGAATATATGCTAATATGTAACCTCCCCTGCTTACCTTCTGTAACCCCCCATTTTTACCTATACACAATAAAAGGGGGCTCTGGAATTTACTCTGGGCTTCTCATCCCAGACTTTCTCCAGGCTCTCACCTCGAGAAGCCAATGAGTCTGTCGTTCGTTAGCAGCCTTCATGAGAAGCCCACCAAATGCCTGATGCGTCGACAATTGGGGGCAATATGCTGACTCCGTAAACCTCTTAAGAGAGGGCTGTAAAACACTGTAAAGCTGTATATAAGTCTAAGTGCTATTGCTATTAGTCTCCTAGAAAATGAGTTTCATCATGAGTTTTCTTTGGTAATAATTTTAAGGTTGAAAATGAATATAAACATGACCCTGCCAGTTATCAGCTACTGGCCATTGAAGAACTTGAAGACACCCAAACTGCACCTAACAATTTCTGCCTGGTTGACGAATAAGAAATAGACAAGGATAGTATGGCTAATATTTGTGTTTACACCAACATGAAACCGACGGATTGTCTGGTCCTAAAAAATAAAAACAGAGGAGATGTTGCAATATATGCCATATGAACCCCTTTATGAAACTGTTTATAAAAATACTTATGTGCAAAAATATCAGCATAGGTAAGTTTGGCTAATTGTTATCATGTAAGCAGAAATCTGTTTGATGCCAAGGTTGCAAAGATGTTTGGCCTGTAAATGTATCAACACCCTTGAGATAGCCACAGAACATTCCTTCTCTGATAAGGCTTACTTCACAGAACTTCAAAAGAAATTGCTCCTACACACAATTATATGAGATTTATTAGTATGTAGATGTTTCAAGATGTATTTCTGTTTGCTGTACCACGTAGGCAAAAAAGCAGAGAACAAAGAGCCATCTCATGGTAAAACTCCTCCCAAGAATTATGAGCTTTCTCCCAAAATCATGGGCTTGTGGATGTGCTTGTAGTCACGTGTTCACATGTTGAATATATGCTAATATGTAACCTCCCCTGCTTACCTTCTGTAACCCCCCATTTTTACCTATACACAATAAAAGGGGGCTCTGGAATTTACTCTGGGCTTCTCATCCCAGACTTTCTCCAGGCTCTCACCTCGAGAAGCCAATGAGTCTGTCGTTCGTTAGCAGCCTTCATGAGAAGCCCACCAAATGCCTGATGCGTCGACAATTGGGGGCAATATGCTGACTCCGTAAACCTCTTAAGAGAGGGCTGTAAAACACTGTAAAGCTGTATATAAGTCTAAGTGCTATTGCTATTGCTATTAGTCTCCTAGAAAATGAGTTTCATCATGAGTTTTTCTTTGGTAATAATTTTAAGGTTGAAAATGATGAGGATTTTTTCCCCCTGCTAATTACAGGTACATATATACACCCACCCACATCACACAAATAGCAGTAGCACTTAGACTTATATACTGCTTCAAAGTGCTTTACAACCTTCTCTAAGTTGCTTATAGAGTAAACATCAAGAAAGAATATAAAAAGCTGGAAAAGTACCAGGGCCAGAAAGAGGGGAGAGGATGTGGAAAGTAAAAGCTAAAGTGGTCAATGGAAGTTGATGCAATGGTGATAGAAGTATTGTTGCAGGATGTAAGCTGTTCCAAATAAAACTGCCTTTCGAAATTGACTGATGATGAATTAATAATATATACTGTAAATTAATAATGTAATGTAATGTAATAATTCTGCAATATTTTTCCCGTTTCCCCTCTGCCATTACCAATAGGTCGAGTTAAACAGAAGCCAGGGGTGTGTCCAATCGATCTCTGTATATGCATTGGTCCTCAGGCTAATGAGTGCGAGACAGATTATGGTTGTGAAAAAAGAAAGAAATGTTGTTACTCTTGTTGTGCAATGCGCTGTGTGGACCCAAAATAAGAAGCTCAGGTAGTACTTTCTTCTCAAGGGTGTTCTGGGTTCCATATTATCATAGTCTTGATGAAAAAGAAAATATCCTCCATGCTCCCTTCTCTTTAGCCCTGTAGCCGAATCTTCTCCCCAATCTTTCCTTTCTTTCTTTCTTGGGTGAATACAGGTATTGCTTTCACTCCACCTGCCTTTGATTCTTTTGATTCAGCTTAGCTACCAGAAACGTGGAAACACATACAAACCTAATTTGCTGGCATTGTTGCACTTCATCAGTCTTCCTGTAGCAGCTGGTCCTTACCACTTATTTTAAGTTCTTCAGCCATCCATTAACAACTAGGGTTCCTCCAACCTAGGTTGACAGACGTCTTTCTTTATTATATCATTTGGCTGCTTCCTTGATGCTGTCTCCCAGCAAAATGTTTCTTCTTGAACTAGTTTGGTAAACATAGATGCTTGCTTAGCTACTTTTGTATTATTAAGTTTAACATTTAATTTGTAATCAATTTACAGGCTTTCCCATTGATGAAAATGGTTTGGCAACTCTGTGTAAAACTCGAACAATTTTACAGCATCTTATGATCCCTTCAACAGCCTCATTTTGACATTTCTTTTTTAACCTAAAACATATTGCAGACCTTTGAGGTTGGAGAAAATTACAATTCATTTTGATAAGATTTAAGCCTGAAAAAATCAGTGGATTGAATTGGCCTTTGAAACAAAAGTAAAATTAGGAAAATAGGTGCTTGTTTAGCTTTGTTGTTTAAGTTTAACATCTAATTTGTAATCTATTAACAGGCTTCCTGTTTGGCAACTCCATGTATTCAACTGTTTCATAGCATATTTCTAATCCCTTCATCAGCCTCCAAGTGTTTCTTGATCAATAGATCGGAACAGCAAGAAATTTGCCACCTGTTGTACTCCTGGTTATTTCAGAGAACTTTCTTCCTTCTTTTGAGTGGGCACAGCTTATTATAATAATGTAATATTATGCTAAATAAAGATTATTCTTTATTGAAAAGTAATTTTTGATCATTCTAAGTCATTTGCTGAATCTGAAGGACAGCATGAAGCTGCTCACCACCTTTCTCCTTGTGGGCCTTCTAGCTCTTTGGATGGGATTCCCCTCCACAACTGGGAGCCACCTCCCAACAGGTGAGACATAAAAGTAGCTGTCTGGTGAAGAGAGATGATGGAGGAAAGAGAAGGAAGCCTCACTGAGTTTTAGGCCTTCATCTTTACCTTTATTTTATTTGTGTGTGTGATTGTGTGTGTGTGTGTTTTATTTGTGTGTGTGATTGTATGTGTGTGTGTATGTCTGTCTGTCTATCTGTCTTATTGAGGGAAAATGGAGATTATATTTGAAAAGAAAGGTTGCCATCTTATATATATATATATATATATATATATATATATATATAGGTCTTTGGTTGTTCGGGTTTTCTCCCGTGTAAAATTGGAAGTGTCTTGGCGACGTTTCGACGTGCTCCCAGAAGCACGAAGCTGAAGCCTGAAGATGACGAATGAGACTTCGTCGAAACGTCGCCAAGACACTTCCAATTTTACACAGGAGAAAACCCGAACAACCAAAGACCTATATACAAACACCCGTGAAAACCTCAGAAAACATATATATATATATATATATATATATATATATATATATATATATATATATATATATATATATATATCATTTATTTATATATATATATATCAAAAATTTCAAACTCAATGTATTCCATGCTGGAGATATTAGCTGCATCTCTAAATGGTGACTTTTTCAACTATTATCTCCATTTTCTCTCAATAAGTTGAAAGTGCACATTTCCAATCAATATATATTAATTTTATAACTCTTGAAAAGAAATAAGAATGATAAAGAACTCTAAAGTTGAAATTTATTGCTTAACCAACTTCACATTGATTGTTTTGACATTTCTTTTTTAACCTAAAACATATTGCAGACCTTTGAGGTTGGAGAAAATTACAATTCATTTTGATAAGATTTAAGCCTGAAAAAATCAGTGGATTGAATTGGCCTTTGAAACAAAAGTAAAATTAGGAATCCTACTGAGAATATGTTGAGCAATTTCTCTGGGGAAATTTCCTGTTGCTTATTTTATTTTTATTTTATTTATTTATTTATTTATTATTTTATTTTATTTTATTTTATTTTATTTTATTTTATTTTATTTTATTTTATTTATTTTGTCACAACAATATATATAAGTATCATACAGAAAGGTTATATAGTGTATAAACATATATATGAGTAAATATTAGGAGGTATAAGCATATATATATATATAGGAAGAAGAAAAGAAAAACAATAGGACAGGAATGGTAGGCACGTTTGTGCGCTTATGCACGCCCCTTATGGTCCTCTTCTTGTCAAATTCACCAACTATTCCTCCAAAGTGGGTAGCATTGAATCTTTCTCTGTCCATATAATAAGCTTGCAATAGTTATCATATACTGAAATAGTCTTCCATGAATTTTTTCCCAATTTTTCTGGCTTCAGTTAGGAAGGAAGAATTGTTCAGAGTTTCCCGTCTAAGAGGTGTAAGTCTAGCAGCAGACTGAAATCCTTTCTTTTTTCCCCCCCATCAAGTTTTTTATTTTATAATATATAAAAATTCCATTTTCAATAAACTGTGTGTTTTCTGGGTACAAATAGTTTTAGGAAATAGTAATCAAAATATTTACAACAGTGTTCATTACATTAGTATTGATTGAAGTACCAACAACAAAAAATAATGTTTACTTAATGATTTTAACATACCTCCCTTATATCATTGATCTTTTCCTTATATTTCCCCATTTCTAACTCCTGTTTTTATCAATTTACCATTGATAAAATAAATCCCAGAGGTCCAAAAGTATTCAATTTCTTTCTTTTCCTTAATTGTGTTAGCCTATCTATTTCTGCACATTCTAATATTTTTTTAATCACATTCTTATCTGTTGGGATCTCTTCACTTTTCCATTGTTATGTAAATACAATTCTAGCTGCATTCAATACATGTAAAATCAGATATGCTTTCCCTTTATTGTACTTATCCGGTAAAATGCCCGACAAGAATATTTCTGGTTTCAGATCAATATGTTGTTTTACCATTTTTTCCAGCCATGTATGTATTTTTGTCCATTTTTTTGCTTTTGGGCACGTCCACCTCATATAAGAATACAAACCAGGTATCTGGTGGCATTTCCAACATTTTCCAGACATATTCTTAAACATCTTTGCTAACCTTGAGGGTGGAAAATGCCATCTATAAAACATTTTATAAAGTTTTTCTTTATATGCAGTTGACATCATTAATTTATAATTTCTATCCCATAGTTTCTGCCATTTATCTAACTCCAATGGATAATCAAAATTTTTAGCCCATACTATCATTGTCTCTTTTACTTGTTCATCTTCCTTCTTGATACTTAACAAATAGCTATATATTTTCTTTATAGTTTTTCATCTGTCCCTGTTAGTATCTGGTCTAATTCTGTTAGTTCTTTATAGAAACCATACATTTTAGCATCCTTCTGATATCAGGAGTGTATCTGCATTTGTGATCACCATGTTATATCAATCTCTCAACCACTCAATTCTTGTTTAGTTTTAAGTTGCCCCCTTTCATTCAAAATGTCTTTATAGATAGTAATATTTTTCATATCACTAACATTTGGATGAATCAATGCCTCCATTGTGAAGAGCCAGACCGGTATTTTCAAATAGTGATGTTCTTTAATTTAATTGAAATCCTTTCTGAGGTAGCTCTGAAAGTGTGGGATGCAGATGCTAATTAAGTCATCTCTTCATTAGCCATGGTGGCACAGTGTTTCGAATGCAATACTATAGGTTACTTCTGCTGACTGCCAGCTGACTGCAATTTGGCAGTTCAAATCTCACCAGGCTAAAGGTTGATTCAGCCTTCCATCCTTCCAAGGTTCGTAAAAGGAAGACCCAGATCGTTGGGGGCAATATGCTCACTTGGTAAACTGCTTAGAGAGTTTACCAAGCACTGTGAAGAGTTATATAAGTGTAAGTGCTATTGCAATTGCTCTTAGTCTCCGTGTGCCCCATTTCTGACCTACACGCGCCCCATTTTCAGCCTCTGCACATCCCATTTTTGGCTCATTCCAGGCAGTGGGGATAGATGGAGGCAGCAGTGATCCCTACCACCTAGAACTGGCCAAAAATGGGACGTGCGGGGGCCAAAAACGGACACAAGGAGACAGCGATAGGCAGCAGCAGCAATGGGCGGCGACAGGCAGTGGCGATCCCTGCAGCCTGGAACAGCTGATAGGCGGTATTCCAGGAGACTGATCCAGCCATCACTCAGCTGTTTGTGCTAAATCAGGCTGTGCTGAAGCTGACCAGGCTGTTTACTGTTTGCTGCAAGGAAGTAAATTGCTGGGAGCCAGAGGCAGAGGCAATTTTTTTCCCCTTGTCTTCCTTCCCAAAAGCTAGGTGAATGTTTCACTTTGCATCTTACTCTGAAAAATACAGTATATTTCCATTTTTATTCCTATAAATGGTAATGGGTGATTTGGGGTAATATCTCCCAAAATCTTGTATCCTCTATCAGAGAACTGGGACTTTGAGATTCTGATTAGTATTTTAGCTGTTTCTAGCACTATACTCATCTGGTCAGAGTGCTCTGATGTCATTCCTAGATCTTTGGAAACTCTTCTCAACCTAGAAGTAACAGCCCCAAGTACTCTTACCATCAAATGACATCAAATGACTGTGAGTTTTAGTATCACCAAGAAGGAACAATTGAGAACTTTACAGGTCACATTGTTAACCGAAGCCTTGAAGTTTAACATTATTATTGTTTAACCTGTTAACTATTCTTTCTTTTATATATATATATATATATAATTTGTTTTCTGAGGTTTTCGCGGGTGTTTGTATGTAGATCTTTGGTTATTCGGGTTTTCTCCCGCGTAAAATTGGAAGTGTCTTGGCAACGTTTCGACGAAGTCTCATTCGTCATCTTCAGGCTTCAGCTTCGTGCTTCTGGGAGCAATGTGTGATCGCAGCTGTTTCTTCCTTTTAACTGCTAGTGGGGGTTTGAACTGATTGTGTGAGAGCTTGGCTGTGCTCTGATTGGATGGAGGCCCACACTCACGAGGTCCACACAGGATGTCACCACCGCACATCCACCCAGAAAGCAGACCCAAACCCACACTGATCATGAAGCACGACCAAGGACCAGAAGCCAGACCGCAGCTGCAACATTAGCCATTTCAAACCCCTCCAATCCATACATGCAGCAGACTGACACCCACTATGAAGATGTAGCACCACCACAAAGCCAAACAACAGCTATGCAGCTCACCAGCTCAAATCCCCCTGCAATACAGACTAAATTGAGCACAACCAAGCCCCCACCCAAACAGGACACACCCCCAGCCAATCAGAACACAAAAAAACCTCCATCCAATCAGAGCACAGCCAAGCTCCCACCCAATCAGTTCAAACCCCCACTAGCAGTTAAAAGGAAGAAACAGCTGCGATCACACATTGCTCCCAGAAGCACGAAGCTGAAGCCTGAAGATGACGAATGAGACTTCGTCGAAACGTTGCCAAGACACTTTCAATTTTACGCGGGAGAAAACCCGAATAACCAAAGATATATATATATATATATATATATATATATATATATATATATATATATATATATATATATATATATATAATTTATTTACATTTATATCCCGCCCTTCTCCGAAGACTCAAGGCGGCTTACAGTGTGTAAGGCAATAGTTTCATTCTATTTGTATATTTACAAAGTCAACTTATTGCCCCCCCCCAACAATCTGGGTCCTCATTTTACTTACCTTATAAAGGATGGAAGGCTGAGTCAACCTTGGGCCTGGTGGGACTCGAGCCTGCAGTAATTGCAGGCAGCTGTGTTTTAATAACAGGCTATCTTACAGCCTGAGCCACCACGGCCCTACTATATAATGTATGAGAAGTCAAATTAGGTTTCTAATAGATGTAGAAGTCTATAAATTTTGGATTTTTTTTTATTAAAGGGGAAGATATTGTTTTTGCAATGTATCTATCAATGTTTAGGTGAATGGATAATACGTGTTTTTTGGGTTTTTTGTCCTTTTAATTCACATTTTTTTAATGTTCCTGTCCTGTTCCTGTTTTGTTGTTGCATTTTTTTGTATCTTGTATTTTAATCTTTTAAATAAAATAAAAATTAAAAAGCTCACATTTTAAGTAGACACATACAATGCTGTGCCCTCAAATTGTAACTTTTATAGCAGCCCTGAACCACATTAGAGTTGATAGTATCAAAAGTCCCAAGAGATCTAATAAGACAAGAAAAGATGCACTCCAAGCACCTAAGTTACAATTTAGGTCATTCACAAGAGCAACCATATATATTTCCATCCCTTGCTTTAGTTTGAACCATGACTGAAAGGACTTTAACTCATTCATTTCCAACCTCCTTTCAATCAGCTCTTCCCCAGTTAATCCTGTTTCTCTTCAAATCACACTTATTTCCCAAAGTGCATATCACCTCCTGTTGTCCTCCTCAGGTCCAGGAAAGTTTGCTTATATCCTTTGGAAATGTTATGATATTCCAAACTGCATTTGAAGAATTCTGAAAGTTATTACCAAAATAAAAATGGGAACTATTAACCACAAGGAGATCTTTACTATGTTGTTGGGTTCTTCCAACTGGACCTCACATTAGAATGTAGGAAAGAAGATTTGCTTTGCTCGAGATGTAGAATGAGAAAGGAAATGGACAAGAAATTGCTAACAGCCTGAAAGTGAAATGAGCTTACCACGTTATTGCTCAAAGAAACTATCGTTTAACCACAAACTGACAAGAAAGTTAATTAGAAAAAGCCACTTGGTATATCCATGCGTCAAAGCCAAGTCCATAATAAATAATAAAAATAATAAACAAAGTACACAAAACAATAAGAGGTACCAAAAACCAACCTTCACACTTTACACACACACAACACAACAGACTCACACACAAAGTAAAAGCAGCTGCACCTCACCCAAAATGGCCCCTGCAACAAGCAGGTACCTCACACAGCCATAAAAAGCTCAAAAACCAACTTTCACACTTTACATACACACAATACAACACAATACAACCGACTCACACACAATGTAAAAGCAACTGCACAAATATTTTATTATTTTATTTTATTTATATTTTTAGATAAAAGCAGCTAAATTTAAAACTTCCTTAACTTTAAATTGCTGCCTAAAAAAAAAATTAAAACTCCTAGTGCACTAAAGGCTTTTCAGTGGGAGAAAATTACAATTTGGTTCATTTTTCAAAGCTTGTAAGTGTTGCAAGAGGTGGGTTCTATGTAGGTGAGAAGAGAATGAAGAACAGGCTAAATTGCTGAAAAATGAAGACTAAATGGCTGTGTTCATATAAATTGCTGAAGCAAATAGCAAGCTACTTTTACATAGACAGCAACAGGTCATATCATTCAGCCATCTCCCTCTGCATTTTGTTAGCATAAATTTCAGTCAGAAGCCTGAAAAAGTATTGGCCTTTGTAATAGTGGTGGGTTTCAAAAAATTTTACTACCGGTTCTGTGGGTGTGGCTTGGTGGGCATGGCATGGCTTGGTGGGCATGGCAGGGGAAGGATACTGTAAAATCTCCATTCCCACCCTACTCCAGGGGAAGGATACTGCAAAATCCCCATTTCCTCCTGATCAGCTGGGACTTGGGAGGCAGAGAATAGATGAAGGTACGGCCAGTCAGAATTTTTACTACTGGGTCTCCGAACTATTCAAAATTTCCGGTACTGGTTCTCCAGAATTGGTCAGAACCTGCTGAAACCCACCTCTGCTTTGTAAGGAAGATAGGGTTAGGAATTCCACAGAGAAAGTGTTGAACAATAGCTGTGACAAAATTTCCTGCTGTTCAGTGCCGATTGTGACTCTTATGTGAGTCAGAAATGCTTTCTAAGTATCAAAGAAAAAAATCGCATTCTAAATAAAAACAAGGTATTCAATGAATAAAGTAGTAGTTGTACCATAGGAACTCAGGAAGGAGAAATTGTTCAAAGCATCCTTCTCAGAAATCTTTTTGAGGTAGCTCTGAAAACGTGCAAGAAACACAGAAGCTAATTAATCTTCTCTTTATTAGTCTCCAGGAAAATGAACAAACTTTAGTAATTTTGCCACTGATAATGTTGGCTTTTGCCTGCCAATGATGTGCTCCTAATGCAGATAATTCTCTTTTAGCAACTCTCTTGATAAGCAAAGCAGTCCCCAAATGCAACAGTGATTGTCCTTCAGCTTCCCTTTGTTTTGCAAATCTGCAAAAATCATAAATGCAGGGCTTGGTCATTATTTTTTCATCATACTAGTAACTGTGCTTAATCACTAAAGAAACCAGTTGGCAAATGACTACTACCTATACATTATATTTTAAGATTAACCACCATTGTTCTGCATTATTCTCCGCTATTGCAGGAAAGCAAAGTCCACAGAAGCCGGGGGAGTGTCCAAAGGATCTTTGCAAATGTAGTCATCCTAGACCTAATCTTTGCGAGAGAGATGATGATTGCAGAGGAAGGCAGAAGTGTTGTTACATTTGTTGTGCACTGCGCTGTGCAAATCCAAGGTAAGAAGTTCTTAGACTCAGGTAGTACTTCATATGCATATTTCTCATGGACAATCTTGGTTCATCTTCTTTGTAACAGCCTCCATGTTTCTTTCACTTTAGCCTTCTACCCACATTCTTTCCTTTTTTTTTTCTGTGGGGAATATAGCTATTGCTTTCACCTTGCCTGCCTCTGATTCCCCCTGCTGCGGGTACTGCACAACCTAATTTGTTGGTATCGTTATATTTCACTAAAATTCCCACATAAAGCTGGCCCTTGACTCTTAGTTTAAATTCTTCAGCAAGCCATTTACAACTAGAATCCTCCAATCCAACTTGACAGATGTTTTTATTGTATCATTTGGCTTCTTCTTTGACAGCTTCTCCAGCAAAATGTGTACAGTACTCTTGAAACTACTTTGGTTGTAAGACTTCTGGGGTGTTGTTTATGTAAGTTTTAATATATCATTTCTAATCCATAACAGGTTTTCTGGTTAATGAAAGTGGTTTCAACAATATGACAGCATCTTTCTGATCCCTTCATAAGCCTCAAAAATGTCTCTTGAACAAGAGATGAGAAGAGCAAGATATCTGCCACAATGCTTTACTCCTTGTTGTTTCAGGGAACTTTTCTTTCTGTCTCTTTCTGTGAATTTCCCACTTTCTGTCTTAAGCTTGCTATCATATACAAATTTTCAATAGATAATCAATGGATAATGAAAAATGAATAAAACTGTATGTGATTTTCATTACATGCCAATGATTACTTCCCTACTATAGATAAAGTTACTTTTGCAAATGTCACTTTCCAATTCTTCTTTTATTTATCTGTAGAACATCATCTTGGTCATTTTTAATTCATCATTTTTAAAAGAAAAAGACAATAAAACTATGAAAGAATACTTCTATTGAGCCTCTGTGGCTCAGACTGCTAATGCAGTCTGTTATTAACAGCAGCTGCCTGCAATTACTGCAGGTTCTAGTCCCACCAGGCCCAAGGTTGGCTCAGCCTTCCATCCTTTATAAGGTAGGTAAAATGAGGATCCAGATTGTTGGGGACAATAAGTTGACTTTGTATATAAATATACAAATAGAATGAAGACTATTGCTAACGTAGTGTAAGCCGCCCTGAGTCTTCGGAGAAGGGCGGGATATAAATGCAAATTAAAAAAAAACCTGTGATGTTATTCTCACATTTCTGTACTTCAATGAAGTAAAATCTCAGGCTTGGGTGGGCAAAAGAATTACATTATCAACAGACAATTGTAATACTGTGCCCGGAATTATAATTATATAATATAGTATAATTTTAATTATGAACTGATATTATTAAAAGTCCTTAAAATATCTAATACAACAAGGAAAGCTGCACTCCAACCACATAAGTTATAGCTGAAGTCCTCCACAATAGCAATCACATATGCCTCCACCCAATGCTTCAGATCGTTTCCTGACTGAAAGGGTTCTACACATCTATTTTATCCCTCCTTTCAGCCAGGTTTCCTCCAGATTAGATCATCCTGATTCTCTTCTAATATAATATAATTTTTCTCAACATGATATCACCTTTTTTGGCATCCTCAGGATCAGGAAGGTTTGTTAACATCCTGTGGGAAGTTTATGATATTTGAAATTGTGTTTGAAGAATTCTGAATATTATTACCAGACTAAATATGGGAACTATTAACCACAAGGAGCATCGGCAGATTCTTACTTCATCGATTGGTTCTTCTAACTGGACCTCCCACCAGAATGTAGGAGACAAGAACTGCTTTGCTTGAGCTGTTGAATGGGAAAGGTAACAGGATATTGCTGATGGAGTGAATGTGAAATAACCTAACCACATTACAGTTTCAAGAAAGTGTCAGTTAACCACAAACTGTCAAGAGACCAGGGGTGAAATCTACTTATACTTATTCCACCAATATTGTTTTTTTTTCCTGTACTGCCTTCTGCTATTGCATGGAGATGTGCCCAATACCTATTGACCGATGCTATGATTATTTATCTAATGAATGCCAAGGAGATCATTACTGCCAACGAAATCAGAAGTGTTGTTTTTATCATTGTGCATTCTGCTATGTAGTCACAGAATATGACCCTCTGGCAGGGGTGAAATCTAAAAATTTTCCCTACCGGTTCTGTGGGTGTGGCTTAATTGGTGGGCATGGTTTGGTGGTCACATGACTTGGTCGGCATGGCCAATAATGATAAATAATAAAAATAATAAGCAAAGTACACAAAACAATTTTGGTTTTGGTTACCACCTTTAAAGCGCTCCATGGCTTAGGACCCGGGTACTTACGAGACCGCCTGCTGTTACCTTATGCCTCCCACCGACCCGTACGCTCTCACAGAGAAGGTCTCCTCAGGGTGCCGTCTGCCAAACAGTGTCGGCTGGCGGCCCCCAGGAGTAGGGCCTTCTCTGTTGGAGCATCGATGCTCTGGAATGAACTTCCCCCTGGCCTACGCCAAGTGCCTGATCTTCGGACCTTTCGCCGTGAGCTAAAAACACACTTATTTATTCAAGCTGGACTGGCATAATGGTTTTTAATATTTTAAACTGGGGTTTTTTATTGTTGTGGGATTTTAAATTTTTAAATTTTAAATTTAAATTTTTAAATATCGGCCTTTTTGTAATATGCTCTATTTTAAATTTTGGTTTTAATTGTATATATATTGTGTTTTATTTTGGCTGTACACCGCCCTGAGTCCTTTGGGAGAAGGGCGGTATAAAAATTTAATAAATAAATAAATAAATAAATAAATAAACAATAAGAGATACCAAAAACCAACTTTCACACTTTACACACACACAACACAACACAGCTGACTCTCACACAATGTAAAAACAGCTGCACTTCACCCAAAATGGCCCCTGCAACAAGCAGGAATCTCACACAGCCACAAAAAGTCCAAAAACCAACTTTCACACTTTACACACAAACACAACACAACACAACACAACTGACTCACACACACATACAAAATGCCACATACAGCTTTGTGAGATTTTGTGTGTTGTGTAGTTAGAGTGAAACACTACAGAAACACACCAAATCTCAGAAAGCTGCACAAATATTTTATTTTATTATTTTATTTTATTTATATTTTTAGATAAAAGCAGCTAAATTTAAAACTTCCTTAACTTTAAAACTTCCTTAACTTTAAATTGCTATGTCTAAAAAAAATAAAACTCCTAAAAAAACCCTAAATTAACTATTTTTTTAAAGCTCCCCCCTTACTTACCCAATTCAATGGAAAAGGCAGGCAGATTGAGTTGCTCACCAATGAGATGGATTGCAGGCAGGCAGATTCAGTTGCTAGATAATGCAATTGATTGCAGCAGCCGAAGCAAGGCCGAAATAGCGAGCAAGACCGAAAGAAGCAGGAAGCTGCCAAATAGGCAAGTGGGGACCGGGCGATTAGGTGGGCATGAGCGGGGGATGGGCAGGGATTTTTGCTACCGGTTCTCCGAACTACCCGCCCCCATCACAACCGGATCACACTATTTGGTCTGAACCTGGAGCATTTCACCCCTCCAAGAGACTTAATAAGAAAAAAAATAGCCATTTGGTGAATCAATGTCCCAAAGCCAAGTCAAGCTAATAGATTGCTTATTTATATTTATCTATCTATCTATCTATCTATCTATCTATCTATCTATCTATCTATCTATCTATCTATGTGTCTATCTTTCTGTTAAATTTACTGTATGTGCAGTGGATCTCATCATAGATGACCCTGGTCAGGCTTAAAAACATTACAACAACTGGTACATACTGTATTAGAATGAAACAAAAATGAGAACAATAATAAGTAATAAATAGTGTTAAAAGATGGGGAGGGGGCATCCTGCTCACTGGAGATTATATACATGTGGCCAATGTTTCAAGGATCATCCGGCACATGCAGGATTCCACCATCCTAGTTATCTGGTTCAGCAACATCATCTCCCTTGCTGAAGGTACAATGAGGTCTTGGCCAGTTGGCATCTTTCGGTAACATTCCTCATGGTTATTTCTTTGGCAGATTCAAGGGTAGCCAGTTTCTTTTATCCACCAAGCACTGATTAAAGACAAAAGTCCTTCAAATTAGCATTGTGTCCAAGAATACAGAAGAAGAATCCAAAGATTTTTTGCAACCCAGAGAAACAATTTGCATCTTGAAGTAAGAGCACCATGCCCTGTACATGCAAAAAATCTTCAAAGATGTGATCATTCTGCTTTTTCAGAAATATTTTAATTTTGCCATAGCGGCAAATAACCATACATTTCCTTCAGTTACAGAAGGCATGGTAACAGTGTATGAAACAAAATGCCCCTCTTGTGTCCAAAAACATGGACTAAAAAAATGGGAAATTCAACAAAAGCTTTTAACTCCTTTTCCAAGTACTAAAGGCACTCTTCATATACCAACCTAATGCAATTCTCTGTGCGAGTTATTACGACAAAGCACTGAATGGAAGGGGTCCCAGTTACGTGAGGAATCATCTCACCCGAAAGGGACAAGCCCGATGGACTCATGCCAGCAGAGGAGGCATGTTGTGGATCCTGTGGGTCAAGGAATTCCAGCTGGTTGGATCCCGAAGAAGACCCTTCTCTGCCATGACACCAGCCCGTGGGAGCATCTTGCCTCCCAGGGTAAGATCTGCCTCCACCCTCCTAACCTTCTATAAGAGTCAGAATATTGACTCTGCCAGTTGGCTTGGGGCCCCAATGGAAGAGTTTCACGGTATTATGTTAGAGGTGGTTATTATTATAATAATGAAATAATATGAAAAATAATTCATTATTATAATAATGAAATAATATGAAAAATGAAGAAAGATTATTCATTGTAATGGAAATTGTTGTTTCTCTATCATTAATAAAATTAGCTCCTCAGATTAAAAATGCTTTAAGATTAAAGATTAAAGCATTAAAAATGCTTTAAAAAAGTTTAAAAAAAGGTTCTGACGATCGCGCGCCACAACTATAATCGTCGGAACCTCTTTTTTTAACCTTTTTAAAGCATTTTTTTACTACCAGTTCCAGAGAACCGGTAGTAAAAAATGCTTTTAAAAAGTTTTTAAAAGGTTCCCAGGCTCGCGTGCCACAGCTGATTCTCCCCCTCACTGTTCTACTTACCTTCCCAAGCCTCCTTTTGGTGCGTACTGTGCATGTGCGCACACAGCGTGTTTTTGGTGCACACTGCACATGCACAGCCAGCAAACCGGTAGCAAACCAGTTCAGATTTCACCACTGGTCACAATGCACAAAAGTTTGAATGGCTACCCTTGTAAAAAAACTTCCATAATAACACCCAAAACTGGACAATGTAGACCAGGGGTGTTAAACTCAAGGCCCGTAGGATGAATTTGGCCCATGATGTGATTGGATCCAGACCTTGCGGCTATCCTGGAAACGGTAAGGGGCTGGCCCGCATCACTTTGGCCAGAGCCACCCAATCCCAGCATGTGCACGTGCATACCGAAGGCAGTGAGCGCACATGCACACAGGCCAGGCCCACACCAGCCCAGCAGGCACACATGCACAGGAGGATGTCACTATCATCACGACACCTGTGCTGAACTCCATTAACCTACATACCTCGCTATACCAGTGGGACTGCAGACTAAAAATCTCCCCCTACCATTCCTAGCCTGTGCAATTCACCAGGCTCTGTAACAGCACCGCTGGACTTCAATGACAAAGGACACCTGGTTTTCCGTCTTTTCTTCACTCTAAAGGTGGGCTCATTCCAGCTGAACAGAGCCAGGCCAGGTCACATATGCCACTGACAGATTATAAACTCAAACATTTTCCAAACATTCTGTGACGTAGTAGCAGACATTTTCATTTGCAGCAATGGAACAATGAGTAGGAAAACCTTCTGTGCTCATTTACAATTGCAAACTTATTATGAAAAGAAAGAAAAATTGTTAGCAATCATACTATGGTGTGCTTTTCAAATTTTACCCTAGGAACATATGATGTGATCTACAGATTACCGTGGTCATAGAATTGAAGGGCACAGATTAAAGCAAACTGCTGGAATTAGGAAATAAATTACATAAACCTTGGCTCTTAATTTTATTGAGAGATGAGAAAATGAAAGAAGCAGACATTTTACACGAGAGAGGTGGTATTCAGCAGGTTCTGACCAGTTCTGGAGAACCGATAGCTGAAATTTTGAGTAGTTCAGAGAACCGGTAAATACCACCTCTGACTAGCCCCGCCCCCATCTATTCTCTGCCTTCCAACTCCCAGCTGTTCAGGAAGAAATGGGGATTCCTCCTGGAGTGGGGTGGGAATGGAGATTTTACAGTATCCTTCCCCTGCCACGCCCACCAAGCCACGCCCACCAAGCCATGCCATGCCCACAAAGCCACGCTCACAGAACCAGTAGTAAAAAAAATGGATCCTGCCACTGTTATAAGACCACCATATATGAAAGTGAAGGGAAATAATAATGATATAATAAATAATAATAGAATATAATATACTGGAGTACTAGAATTAGTAGAAACTTATTATTCTGTAAACATTTGTTTCCTGTAACACATATATACTATATTATGCCTTTGTATTTGTATTTCCTGTAACTAACTTTCTGTCAGCATTCCAGAAAACCCCCTCCTGTAGAAAAGACTCCAAAGCAAACATCTTTCAAAGTTCTTTTACTAGCATAGGTAAACTGGCACAGTTGGATGAAAACCGAATCTGGGGATCCGGGTTTTTTCCTCAGTAAGGCAAACTCCAAAATCCCCACCCTCTTGACCCCTCTGCCGATCACATGCTCCAATCTCCAACTATCCCATCTCGAGACATCACTCCAGCCACTCCTTCTCCAGATGTAGGCTCAGCCTGACCTTGACCGGCAGGAAGAATGTTATTATGTCTAATAACCCCTTCAACCAACACCCACCCCTACTTTCTCACACATTGGAAAGTGGCAGCGCCGAAGCCTTCGGCCTATATGGCTTCCAAAGCTGACACTTTCTGTAACACACATATGCTGTATTAGGCCTCTGTAAAGTATCTGGTATCAGTCAAACATATGCTCCTGTTATCAATCTGAATCCCCCATCCATCATATTCTTGTTTTCCTGTATCATCTGGAGCCTGGCACCTATCTCGGATTAGAGCTGAATACATCATCAGGGTTCACATAGTGGACACAGTTCACACCTCAGCTCTAATTTACACTTTTGATCTATGTTGATAGGCATCCAGTTCTGTTCCCTGAAACACCAGGGGGCCTAGTGGCAAATGGGGGGGGGGGAGAACAAAGGAATACTCAAGGATGAGTTTAAGATTAATTGGGAGGCATCTATCTTTTGCAGGACTATGAGGAATATGCAAACCTAAATTAGGAGGCCGGAATTAGGGACCAAGCTGATGTTCCTAAGAGTATAAAAAGGATGCCATACTTTCTCTAAGGCATGACCTTCCTTACATGTCTCTTTTTTATATGTTCAGAATAGTTTACCCAGCCTTTACTTTGATCAAATTAAACACTGGTTCTTCTCAAGCCTCGGCTTAAATTCTTCTATTTGGCTCAATGTTGGCTTAAGCGTATCGCCGGACCTTACAAAAGTTTGAATGACTCCCTTTATTAAAAAGGTTCAAAAAATATATATTTGATTTTAAGACTCTGCTTGCCAGACAGAGGTCGAGAACAAAAAAAGAGGACATCTCTTTTTGTTTGACATCAGAGTTTACAGACATGGAAGGGTTATCATGAACTGGACTCTGCCTTAATATTGCAGTTACTAATGCTGCTACTTGTTGCAACCCTAGCTTCTGTCTCAACAAAAATGAGAAGAATTGCTTACGTTTGGGGGGAGGAGAAAGAATTGAAGCATTAAAAACCAGTTTAGCAAAACTCTGATAGAAGTTCTGTGCAACTGTAGCCCTAAACACATTTCTATAAGTTTGTTTTGTTTTGTTTTGTTTTTTGACCATTCTAAGTCATTTGCTGAATCTGAAGGATAGCATGAAGCTGCTCACCACCTTTCTCCTTGTGGGCCTTCTAGCTCTTTGGATGGGATTCCCCTCCACAACTGGGAGCCACCTCCCAACAGCTAAAAGTAGCTGTTTGGTGAAGAGAGATGATGGAGGAAAAAGAACGAAGCCTCACTGAGTTTTATGCCTTCATCTTTACCTTTAAATTGTCTCTTTGATGTAGCGGATTGAATATTAATTTATATAGCTTTTACTACTATTATTATCAGGGAAAATATGATAACATATGTTAAACTGTAATGCAGTTTCAGAAATACAAAGGTTTAAATTTTATTGGAGATGCTCTTCATACAATTTACTGTAGTGTTGATATTATTAAACCAATCTGTGGACCTTCAGAGTTTTATACTGTATGGCTGTATGTATGTATGTGTGTGTGTGTGTGTGTGTGTGTGTGTGTGTGTGTGTGTGTGTGTGTCTTATTGAGGGAAAATGGCGATTATATTTGAAAAGAAAGGTTGCCATCTTTTATATATAGGGAGATATTAGCTGCATCTCTAGATGGCAACCTTTTCAACTATGATCTCCATTTTCTCCCAATAAGTTGAAGGTGCACATTTCCAATCAATCTATATTAATTTTGTAACACTTGAAAAGAAATAAGAATGATAAAGAACTCTAAAGTTGAAATTGATTACTTAACCAACGCCACAAAAGTATTTTGACACTTTTTGTTAACCTATAACATATTGCAGGCCTTTGAGGTTGGAGAAAATTACAATTCATTCTAATAAGGTTTAAATGAAATATGCAGTTGGAAGCCTGAAAAAATTAGTGGATTGAACTGTCCTTTGAAATAAAGGTAGAATTAGGAATCCTACTAAGAATATGTTGAGCAATATCTCTGGGGAAATTTCCTGTTACTTCTTATCAACTTTACAAACTATTCCTCCAAGCATTGAATCTTTCTCTGTGTATATAATAAGCTTGCAATAGTTATCATATATTGAAATAGTCTTCCATGACTTTTTTTCAATTGTTCTGGCTTCAATTAGGAAGGAAGAATTGTTCAGAATTTCCCTTCTAAGAGGTGTAAGTCTAGCAGCAGATTGAAATCCTTTCTGAGGTAGTTCTGAAAGTGTGGGATGCAGATGCTAATTAAGTCATCTCTTCATTAACCATGGTGGCACAATGTTTTGAATGCAATACTGTAGGTTACGTATGCTGACTGCCAGCTGCCTGCAATCTGGCAGTTCAAATCTCACCAGTCTAAAGGTTGACTCAGCCTTCCATCCTTCCAAGGTTCGTAAAAGGAAGACCCAGATCATTGGGGGCAATATGCTGACTCCGTAAACCTCTTAAGAGAGGGCTGTAAAACACTGTAAAGCTGTATATAAGTCTAAGTGCTATTGCTATTGCTATTAGTCTCCTAGAAAATGAGTTTCATCATGAGATTTTCCTTTGGTAATAATTTTAAGGTTGAAAATGATGAGGATTTTTTTTTCCTGCTAATTACAGGTACATATATACACCCACCCCCAACACACACATAGCAGTAGCACTTAGACTTATATACTGCTTCAAAGTGCTTTACAACCTTCTCTAAGTTGCTTATAGAGTAAACATCAAGAAAGAGTATGAAAAGCTGGAAAAGTACCAGGGCCAGAAAGAGGGGAGAGGATGTGGAAAGTAAAAGCTAAAGTGGTCAATGGAAGTTGATGCAATGGTGATAGAAGTATTGTTGCAGGATGTAAGCTGTTCCAAATGAAACTGCCTTTCGAAATTGACTGATGATGAATTAATAATATATACTGTAAATTACGGTAATAATATAATGTAATGTAATAATTCTACAATATTTTTCCCGTTTCCCCTCTGCCATTACCAATAGGTCGAGTTAAACAGAAGCCAGGGGTGTGTCCAATCGATCTCTGTATATGCATTGGTCCTCAGGCTAATGAGTGCGAGACAGATTATGGTTGTGAAAAAAGAAAGAAATGTTGTTACTCTTGTTGTGCAATGCGCTGTGTGGACCCAAAATAAGAAGCTCCGGGATTCAGGTAGTACTTTCTTCTCAAGGGTGTTCTGGGTTCCATATTATCATAGTCTTGATGAAAAAGAAAATATCCTCCATGCTCCCTTCTCTTTAGCCCTGTAGCCGAATCTTCTCCCCAATCTTTCCTTTCTTTCTTTCTTGGGTGAATACAGGTATTGCTTTTACTCCACCTGCCTTTGATTCCTTTGATTCAGCTTAGCTACCAGAAACGTGGAAACACATACAAACCTAATTTGCTGGCATTGTTGCACTTCATCAGTCTTCCTGTAGCAGCTGGTCCTTACCACTTATTTTAAGTTCTTCAGCCATCCATTGACAACTAGGGTTCCTCCAACCTAGGTTGACAGACGTCTTTCTTTATTATATCATTTGGCTGCTTCCTTGATGTTGTCTCCCAGCAAAATGTTTCTTCTTGAACTAGTTTGGTAAACATAGATGCTTGCTTAGCTACTTTTGTATTATTAAGTTTAACATTTAATTTGTAATCAATTTACAGGCTTTCCCATTGATGAAAATGGTTTGGCAACTCTGTGTAAAACTCGAACAATTTTACAGCATCTTATGATCCCTTCAACAGCCTCAGAAGTGTTTCTTGATCAAGAGATGAAAACAGCAAGATATTTGCTACACTGTTTTACTCCTGATTATTTCAGAGAACTTTTCCTTCTTCCTTTCTTTCCTCCTTTCCTTCCTTCCTTCCTTAATAATAATAATAACAACAACAACAACAACAACAGAGTTGGAAGGGACCTTAGAGGTCTTCTAGTCCAACCCCCTGCCCTGGCAGGAAACAGCAAGGTATTTGCTTTTAATCCTGATTATTTCAGAGAACTTTTCCTTCTTTCTGTCTTCCCTTCTCCCTCCCTCCATCCCTCCCTCCCTCCCTCCCTCCCTTCCTTCCTTCCTGTGGGTAAAACTTATTATAATCATTATGAAATATGAAAAATAAAGGAAGATGATTCATTGTAATGGAAATTATTGTTTATCATAAATAAAATTAGCATCTCAAATTTCCATTTTCAGTTCTTTATTTATCTACAGAATGTGTTTTAGTAATCTCTAGTAGACAAAATTTAATTCCAATATTTTCCCTAAGAAGACAACCTATCCATGGCAGAATAGATCCCACTAAACTATGATTTGGTCTCATATTTTGGTATCACCAAGAAGAAAAGATTAAGAGCTTGAAAAATACTTTAAAATGTCACATTGTTAACAGAAGCCCTGAAGTTTAACATTGCTATTGTTTAACCTGTTAACTATTCTTCCTTCATATGTATAATGTATGACAGGTCAAATTGAGTTTCAATAGATATAGAATTTTATAATATTATTGTTGCAGTATGTCTGTCATTGTTCAGCTGGGGGGATAATATGTAGTTTTGTTTTTTGTCATTTTAATTCACATTTTTAATGCTTTGTTTTGTCTTTATAAATGGTTTTTTCAATTTTGGATTTTAATCTTTTAAATAAAATTAAAATTAAAAAGCTTACATTTTAAATAAGACACCTACAATATCGTGACCTCAAATAGTAATTTTCATAGCAGCCTAGAACCATTTAGGATCGATAGTATCGAAAGTCTCCAAGAGATCTAATAAAGACAAGGAAAGCTGCACTCCAAGCATCTAAGTTACAACTTTGATCAGTGATCCATCACTGATTTAAGTGATGCATCATCTTTGCATCACCATTGCATCACCGCGTACTGGCTTGCATGCTGGAAACCATCCCATGAAGTATGCGTGGCCCCACTGACCTTTGCACACGCAGGTGTGCCAATACCTGGAAGAGTGGCGGTCCGTCGCGCATGCGCGAGCTGGCACCCAAACACCTGGATACCAGTATGGATGCGCGCCTGACAAAGAGCTGGCCATCACACATGCGCACGATGTCAACCCAGATGTTCTGGTGCCGGCCTGCACATGTGCAATGGAAGGCCCCTCTTCTGGGTTTTGCCGCTCCCATGCTTGCGATGGCCAGCTGACCAGTGCGTGTGTGATCCCAGGAACGTGGAATAGGAGCCAGTGAGCCGCACATTCTTTGTGGGATGGTTTCATGTGCTGCTTCTGGCACGCATGCCATAGGTTCACTGGTGCTGACTTAGATAATTCTCAAGAGCAACCATATGTGCTTTCACCCCTTGATTCAGTTTGAACTATGATTGGAAAGACTGTAACTCATTCACTTCCCTCCTCCTTTCAATCTGTTCTTCCCCAGTTAATCCTGTTCCTCTTCAAATCACACTTATTTTCCAAACTGCATGTCACCTCCTATTGCCCTCTTCAGGTATAGGAAAATTTGTTTATATACTTTGGAAATATTTAATGCAACCAAGATTTTCCCATTTTGTTGTTTGCAAAAGTTCTAATACATGTGGGAGTTTCTAGACTGGAAAAGGTGATGCAACTGATTCATATGACAAGTTTGTGACAGGCTACTCCCCTTAACAATAAAAGTAGTAGCACTGAATCATTTTCTGCTACCGGTATATTAAAAAAAATAAACTTGATTGACTACTTATTTGTCAGAGGAATGTTTTATTAATTCCAAAAGTTGTGACCCCTACTCCTTCAGCCCTGAAAAGAATATTTCATTCTTTCCATCATGCAGGGTTGATAATGGATCATATATTTTCACAAGCCTACATACAACAATTTTGACTCACTTGATGAAGTATATTCTTCTGTGAACAAAACGTATTTTACTGAGGTTAAGAAGCAATGTGATTTTCCTTGACCAGGTGCTTCAAATCAACTTGAAATCTCCTTTGGAGTTAGATAAATTATTGTGTGTGTCAAAGAAAATTGCACAGGTAGAATCAAATTAGTCTAAAGCAGTGTTTCTCAAACCTGGCTACTTTAAGCCATATGGACTTTAACTCCCAGAATTTGAGATTTATGAGAATTGAAGTTCACATGTTTTAAAGTTGCAAAGTCTGAAAAATACTGGTGTAAAGCAAAACAATCAGCATCTTAGCTTTGCTTTAGAAATAGGGAGATTGGGTTATTTCATGAAACATCTTCAAGGAGGTGTTAAAACGATCACATTTAATCTTATTCTACAGCATTCTCAGCACTTCTTCACCCTGTTTTAAGCTCATTGGGTGATGGAAAGAATGGAAAAACTCAATGGAATTATTTTCCATTGGATTACAGTGACATTGGGCTTGAGCATAATGGCATATGTTTGGCCATTCTAGGTGGTGTCTCAGTGCTTATAGAACACCATGTATTATTGTATTAAAAATTAGACGATACTAAATGAGTAAAAGATAAGTTCAGCTATAGCTGGTCTTGGAAACAAGCATTCACCTTGTAATAGTTCTAGAAAATGTAACAATCTTTGGGAGATGTTTTCATACATTATTACTCCATCCCATCACAAGCATGATTTAATAATAATGCAAAAATTATTTTAAATAGAATGGCTACTATTTGCTTGCATGTTGTGAATTCCCCTAGAGGTGTTCTAGCTGGAGCTGTGGTGACACCACAATTCAAAGGCCTTGTCCAGCCCACTACAGTCATGATATGACATGCAAAATCACGCTTTCTATTTGTGAAACTAAACATCATAATAATATAAGACAGCTAACAAGCATTCTGCTTAGCTTGGCTCTTGGTCATTTGCTGAGAAAGAAAGACTGTCCTTTTCCATTGTCGCTTCCATTTGAGAAAGGGAAAGAAAGAGAAGACTTGTATGTCCCATTTGTTCAGTAACTGCATTAAGGATAAGAAAGATGTTGCCCACCAAATATCGACACTGATCTTCCAGAACTGGAAAACCAAAAGTTATGTCAGATGTTCTCAATCTGCGGGTGCTTTAATTTGCTGGAATTGTTTTTTCCATGAAGAAGAGAATAATACAAAACTGCCAGCTTTTGCAAAATACTCCAGACACAGATTTACTAGGCCTAACTTTATTGCATTAAAGTTACATTAACAGAATCTTGCAAGTGTGAAAATACATCGCTTCCTCCCTTCGCCTTTAGAGTTCAGGAAACTAAGGTGAGTCCTCTCTGAGATAATTTGCCACACTTCCATACTGGCTGCAGGTTTGACACTTTTCTAATCTGTGACTCTCTCGTCTGTCTCCCAAGGTGATTCTTACATACCATTTCCAAAAAAAAGAAAAAAAGAAAATATGTGCAAATGTTTTTTTTTTTAATTTTTGTGCAAAGAGATGCACCATTTACTCTCAAATAGCTTTAGCTGGCCTTTGAAACTATAAGCATTAAACCTTATATACATCAGCAACATTTTTTTAAAAAAAAAAGTCTGAAACATTGCAAGGAATAGGTAAATAGATAACATTTGTGCCCACTCCCAAGTTACAATAACAGACAACACTCAGTTCAATCTGTTATGTAATCTTGGGAGTTGAAGTCCAGATCTTAAAGGTACCAAGATTTTTTTTAAATAAACTCTTTTACACACCAATATGAATACTTAAACTGAATTTCAAAAGTCATCAGTAATCAGATCAGCAAATCTATTTCTACATAGGGATGATATGACAGCTCCAAGAAGTGGCATTCGTGATCAGTGTTTCCACTTTCTAGTTCAGCTTTGGTTCTTGATATAGATGAAAGTGTTGTCAAAAAGAATATATTTCATTCCATCAAGACCTTAACACTGAAGTGTTAATACCACTTTATAATGCCTTGGTAAGGCCACATTTGGAATACTGCATTTAGTTTTGATTGCCACAATATAAAAAAGATGTGGATACTCTAGAAAGAGTGCAGAGAAGAGCAGCAAAGATGATTAGGGAACTGGTTAAAAAACAATCAGGTTAAAAAAAAAGAAAAGAAATATAATATAGTCACAATCCAAAAAACCACCATTATGTCATCATCATTATAACATCTGGTACTAACCAGGCAATAATTTCTCAGGAGCACTTCCATTCTATCTGGCTGGTTGGGCCAAAAAGACCCAACCAGTCTGAACACCAACAGCAATGGAACTCCCCTTATCTCTGGGTAGGTTTTTCCAAAGAAGTGGGGCCAGCACTAAGGAATCTCACTCTCAGGATTCTTAATGATGACAAGCCCCTGGGGCCAGGAATTCCAATATTAATATTAGAATTGCTGTCACACTATAAACCTGAGAAAGGCTGGCTCTTCCAAAATAGGCATATTTCCCAAATTCTAAAGTTCAGCACTTAAAATTTATTTATTATTACTGTGTTTCCCCAAAAAGAAGACCTCCCAAAAATAATTTCCCCCCCCCAAAAAATAAGCTCTTCCCAAAAATATTTAAACGCATGCACAGCTGGTCTGGTTAAAGTTAGGGAGACAAAGCTAGAAATCAGGTAAGATGGCAAGAAGAGCCCTTGCTCCAAGCGCTTATTTTGAGGTTCAAAAAAATATAAGATAGGGTCTTATTTTTGGGGAAACACAGTATTTATTTAAATCATTTATATAGCACATTCTGGAGAGAGAGAAGTTTGCTGCGGAGGGCTTCAGCATGAATCTGAAAGTTTGAAATACTAAACATCTGGTCCCTGCAACATTATCCTGGGATAATATTTGCCTTCATTTGTCAATTATATAGCTGCCCATCTTTCAGCCAACTCTGGAAGGCTCCCAATCAACAATTAAATCAGCAACAATCCCCTCTAGTTCATATTTGGGCTTCACAACTTGTTATGACTATGTCTTATGCTGCTGTGCATAAGAATCAGTCAGGCATCAATCTTCTCATAATCTGCTGCATCCTAAAGAAACCACAGGAAATTCAACTTGTTGATTCTATTGTATGATTGTATGAATGGTTCATCTTACATTGCTGAGTATTAAGGCTCTGTTATTCTGGTAAACTCCTGCCAGATTTTTTTACTACTTCCTCCAGGAATTTCCCTCCTCCTTTTCCTGCGGTATGAAGTTCAAGATTGGGATACCAAGTGATAGTTGTCATTCTCCAGTGCCTCTTTACCACATCCTGTTTGTCTTCCGCAAAATATTCTATGTATTCCTGTTGTTCCACATATGTTCTGTGTCATTTTCAGAAACCCAGAAATAGTTTTCTTCTGTGTATCTGCTTTTTTCACCAAAATAAAATGATAATTATAGTTCTGTTTTTTTCCAAATTGGCAATGAATTAAAGAAAAGTTTATGTTATAATCTTTCTTCCCTTTATATGTTCATATGGTACACCTCTATTTTGACCAGAATATCTAAATAACTGAAAACCTATATTTGTCTTGGATCATTTTTTTGCTGCTGGTTATATTGCCTATGAAATCTGGGAAATGACAATAGTCACAAATCTGATCCAAAGCTAGTTGGGAAACCTACGGTTTATCCTCCATTTATTCCATTATCCATGGTGGTAGAAAAAAGGCATACATGGATAATGCTGAACAATGGAATTAAATGTGCAAGATGCACTGGCTAGCTATGAGGATGTGAAAAGCTAATTATTACTTAAATGGGAGAAGACAATCATGATCACCTGATCCAGTCCTACCAATATAAATAACAGCCTATCTCTGTTTTAGGCATCAACATCTGGTACAGTACCATGAAGACATTTGGTATCTTCCTTCTTATAGGCTTTCTTGTCCTTTGGTCAGATATATCATCTGCATCTGGAACAAGGATTTTCATAGGTAAGTATTGTGAGTATTGTGTTTGTTTCAATTAAAGATGTAGACATTTTATTCTAATATGGTGAGTAGTCAATATATAGCTTATGTAAAACAGTAGATGGCCTATAGAGGAAAAATATCAATCCATTATGCTAAGGTCTGGAATCATGGTGATGTGTTTTGGAAGATAGAAGCAAGAAGATTACTACAAAATGTGGCCTGCTAGCATCCCTTTTGTGGCTTCAGATTCACACCAGTTGATAAGCCCATATGTCTCAGACTTGTCAGCTTTGGAAGCCATATTAGGCCAGAAGCTTCCATGCTGCCACTTTCCCATGTGTGGGAAAGTAGGAGGGGGATTTAGTAGAGGGGTTGTCTTTAGACATAAGCATTCTTCCTGTCGATCAAGGTCAGGCCGATCCTGCATCTGGAGAAGGAGTGGTCGGAGTACTGTCTTGAGATGGGATGGTTGGCAATTGAAGCATGTGATCAACTGCGGAGTCAGGGGATGGTTTGGCAGTTTTGATTTACTGAGGGAAAACCCGGACCTCTCAGATTCGGGTTTTCCCAGATGTGCCAGTTTACCTATTCTAGTAAATAAAACTTTGAAAAATGCTTGCTTTGGAGTTTTTACTTGGAGTGGAGGGTTTTTTCTGGAACGCTGACACTAATTTTGTATTTTGAGGCATTTCAAATATGTTTGAAATTTCAAACATTTCAAAATAGTTGAATTAAGGTTTTTATATGCTGAAAAAATGCATTTAACCACCAGAAACTCCTGAATTCCACTGCCAAAATGTGCCACCTCATGCCCGCTGTGACCCGCAATTTGACAGGAATTAAATTCCCTTTATTTAGTATAATTTGATGGATTAGGGAACAGCAGTGGATGGGTGGAGTATGTTATTAGAAGTTTAATTATTCTGAGTTCAAGGTAATTAAAAAAAATAAAAATAAAGTAGCATAGTTTCTATTCTGTAACCACACTCTGGGGAGGCTTGACAAGGATTAACTTTTCTCCAGTTTAGGTTTTAGGGAGGAACAAAACAACGGAAGTGCTAGAATGGCCCAGTCTGATAGTCTGGGAATTATAATTTAGCGTACAAAATAACATTATCTTCATTATGAAATTGGCATTCAACATGAATGTATGTTCCACTGATGAGGTTTTTTGGGACTCCAATTAGAGCCCAAAATAATTTGCCCTTCAGATTGAGGGTTTGTGGTTTATGTGAGGAAAGCTTCAAGATGGAATACTTCTGGCACAGGTTTTAGCACTCAATGTAACTTCGAGAAGCAATAACATGTAAGCTTGTCTTCAATATTACATCTTTTTTCCCCCTGTACTGTATTGTAGAGAAACCAGGATTCTGTCCATTTATTCGTGAAAAATGTCGGATGCTCAATCCACCCAATGACTGTGATTATGACTTCCAATGCAGTGGCAACCTGAAGTGTTGTGAAGGGATATGTGGGAGGGAATGTCTTCCACCAGTATATGGTATAGTATGCACTGAGATTATGGTATTATAAAATATGGGACAGACAAAATTTTGCCAATGATTCTAGGATTGACCTATACATGAAAGACATACATTATTCCTACAAAGAAAAATAAGCCTGAAAATAGATAGTAGTGCAGCTCCAAAATGCACAAACAATTCTGACTGGAGTAGAAGAGACATAATGGTATACAATGCTGTATAACTATTGGTAGAGAAGAGTCCTTTTTATTAGCTTTACCAGTTGTGGTATTCAGCCGGTACCATCCGGTTTGGGAAAACCGGTAGCTGTAGCTGCGGGAGGCTGCCCCCCCTCCCGGACATCATCATTTTTGACTATCTGTGCATGTGCAGAAGGCCCTGTGCATGCACGGAGGTCACATTTGCAAACCGGTAACGTACTGTTACCATAAGTGAATACGATAGGTGAATACCACCCCTAAGCTTTACACAATGACAACAAGACATGCTGTTTGAACATCATAGTTCTAAAGTCTGTCATGGGCATCATAGTTTATGGCCTATCAGGCATTCTGATTTGTGTGGCTTTTTCTTTACCTAGATCCAGTAATGCTTCTTGTGAATTCTGCATTAATTCCATGAGCCTAAATAGCCGGTATGCACATAATCACTCAAGGAAGTTTGGGAGTACGTGTTAATCTTTGCCTTATGACTGTATTGACAAATGAGTAATTCACATTCATATTATTGTTATAATCTTGATCAGCAGAGTCACGGTTATTGATTAAGATGCAATGCTGCAAAAACGAAGCCATCGATATATTTCTAATTAAGAAATACATTTTAAAGTATTTACAACCTGTCTTTTCATTTTGATAAGGGGCCATGAGATTGCTTACATTTAAAATTGAGTATTAAATAAGTGCAGTAAAATCTTAGAGCCCTAAAACATTAGTATAAGAGTCAGGACTATGAAATTTAACATGGACAATATATCTGATAGAAAAAAAATGTGGTCCCAAAGCTTTTTTGGTAATAATGAGCCATTTGAATTGTTCCTTTGAATGAATTTGAAGGTTGGGCCAATCATGTTTTAGAGTGATATGATTTCAAATGTTACTACACCTAAAGATGTATAATTAATTCTTACATTCAGGGAAGGACACATATTTAAGGCTAATGTCAGCTTGGCTACTACCAACTAAATACAAAAAGAAGTATCCCAGTATTAACCTGACTTCGTCTTAGCTTTTCCTTACAGGGCAATTCATTATAGTTCATTGATCTTGTATATTAGGAACACTGGTGGTGCAGTGATTAGAATGTAATATTGCAGGCTAACTCTGTCCACCATCTGGATTTTGATCCTGAGGGGGCTTGAGTTTGACTCAGCCTTCCACCCTTCTGAGGTCGGTAAAACAGTGACCCAAATTGTTGGGGTCAATATGCTGACATTGTAAACTGCTCAGAGAGTGTTGTAAAGCACTATGGAGCAGTACATAAATCTAAGTGCTATTGCTATTATGTTGCAATATATTCCAGATGCTTTTGCAATAAGCATAATCCAGCTATGAACCCAAATGAGTTATTATTTAAAAATTTCATTTATGCTTTTGCGGTTTTCTAGCTTCTCGGGTTACAGCTTACAGAACTGTAAGATGTTACAGGAATAATCCATTTTTTATGTACTGGGACTGCTAAAATCAATAATACAATCTTATCTGAGCATTGGATTCACTAGAAAACTTATGGAACCATGGTAAGTGGCTATGTGGAGTGGGTCTTTTCAGTAGTAGACTCACAACCTTGTACAGTTTTGTTTCCTTTGAGTTTGTGTAATACCTTTGTTATGTTCAAGAGGTGCATGCATCTAGTGGAGCTTGGATAAATTCAAAAAGGATAAGAAGCAATGAACTGCTTGGTATTTGGATGGAATACTTACTTACTTACTTACTTACTTACTTACTTACTTACTTATTTACTTATTTTCAAGATTTGTAAGGCCACCCAGCTTAAACAATGGGATTCTGGGTAGTGTACAGTATAAAAAACAAACTATAAAGAAAAAAGAAAAAATTCACCATACAATAAATACAAAATGTAAAGCATAAAATGGCAACCAACAAATAAAGGGAATTCTCACTCAAATGGCCCCTAATGCTTGGGGGAAGAGCAGGGGCAACCACCGAAAAGTTATATCTCCTAAGTCCCATAAATTTACACGTTTTAAAAGAGGCAACCTGACACTCCTCCCTGTGGACAATTTTTGCTATTGAATGTTACAGATTAGAAATAAAACCATACCTTTCAGACAGAGTTTGCAAACTGCATAACCCACCCTATCAATTTAGACTAGTTTCCAACCTATATTTCTGGAGTTATAATGATAGCCTTTAATTCAACAGATGCCTTGTTTTTTTTCCTTTTAGGATAATGACCTGCTACTCCAAAGGATACCTGTCATCAACAGTGCTTCACCCACGGACGTTCTCGCAGTGAAGAGTCAACAGCCAAACACCCATCTCATCTGCAGAAGGAAAATCCATTTCCCTGATTTGTTGATTGGCATCTTCAAAAGACAGCCAACATGTTGTAGTGCTTAAAGTGGTGGACTAGTGATGTTTACTTAATGCTAACAGGCTAATCTACTTCAAAAGGCTGTTGCAAAGAAAGAAATGATAATGTACATGTATGTATGTATACACACACATGCACTTGCATACCCCTATATATATTTGAACTACCTTTGAACTACCAGAGGAACAGTGAGATAGAAATGAAATAAACATCTATGCACGCGCACACATCCACCATGAATATATTCATTGACCCATATCCATTACAAACCACAAGAATTTAAAATACGAGGCAAAATAAAACAACAGTATGAAAAATTACCAATAAAAGCATCTTGTATATTTTTTAAAATATTAAAACAGCATTAAATATCACTGGAAAGTTACAACAAGGAGATTCATCTATTACAGTAGTCAAAAGTGCCAGAAAAAGGGGGTTTTATCTTAAGAGTGGAAAAACATTACAGAAGGCAGTGATAATAATGGAAAAGATCTAATAACCTGGCCATGGCTCTATGTTCTTCCTTGGTGACCAAGGTAACAAGCATGTCAATAGAGAGATAAATGCTCAGATCAACTTGTCCTAAACTGATCTGGGCTGTATATGTTAAAGAAGCTAATGGGTCTTTGCAGGGATCACTTCATTTAGATTCATTAGAATCAGCCTAGGTGACCTCCATGATTTATAGATACACAATGATCAATAACTGTCCAAAATATTCTTTTGCTTTTTATCCCAAACTTCTGGGTCTATCAAGATGGAGTTATTGACCAATAAAGTTCTCTTTAACCAATTCTCTACTAGAAATAAAATGATTACCGACTAGTGTATGTGCATGCAAAGCAGTGTTTTTCAAACTTGGCAACTTTAAATTGTGTGGACTTCAACTCCCAGAATTCTGACGAGCTGCCATAAATTATGACATGGGAAAAGTTCCCAGTTCAAACACTCCCAGAGAAAAAGAAGCTAAACTGGCATTGTCAGTGCTGCCAACTGACAGAGATAGTTTGGAATGAGATGTAAATGAAGGATGACTCTAATACACATGCATATATTCAGGCATATGAAGTTTATTGCATCAACAAATGTGACATTTAAAAGAAGTTAGAGTCACACAACTGTTAGAGTTCATGTCTATAAAAGAGAGCCCAAGAAATCATTATCTCATATCAGATAGGTGGCATAACCAACCTCCTGAGGTTAGAAAAACAGATCCCAGAACAGTGAGGATGCTGGTTTTAAAGCAACACCATGAAAATCAAGATTGTGCCAAGCAATTAACCCAGCAAAAAGCAACACTGTAAAAGACTTGGGGCTTCAATGGAGCTGTTTTGTCTGTTTTGTACCCTATGACTATCATTAAGTGTTGCAAGTGTTGTACTTTGATGAACGTATCTTTTCTTTTATGTACACTGAGAGCATATGCACCGAGACAAATTCCTTGTGTGTCCAATCACACTTGACCAATAAAAAATTCTATTCTATTCTATTCTATTCTATTCTATTTTGAGATAGACAGTTGGTCAAATCTGAATCACAAGAGCCTGGTGAATGAAAGGAAGAATGAGATGAGGGCAAAGAACATTCTTTTCCAATAAAGCTTTGCAGCCTTTGGGTTATTGTGTGCTCATAACTTTTCTGAAAGATTCATGCTGGTGCTTGAGGGAAAACAAAGAAAGAAGCCTCATTGAACAGTGTGTGAGGTTAAGAGAAAGAAAGGAAAAATGTTTGACTATATAAGTGGACTCATAACTAGTCATAACATTTTGTAACCCTATGCCAATTTAGTTGCTGCTTACAATGAAATTAAGCTTGACTTTAATAATACTTCATAAGACAACTATGCTGGTGTAGGATTGATTCTGCTCTCTAAATCATTTTATTTGACTCTAATGATTCTTCCTTGCTTGTTGAAACACTAAATATATGAGTTCTTCTTTATCCTCTCTAGAAAAAAAATATTGCTGATTAAGTTTGAGTTGCAGTGTTTTCAAAAACACCTAGCAGGATTATTAAGCATTCATTTAAATATTATTATGCCTTTTAAAAGCAGGAAGTGATCATTAGATAAACTTTGACAGTATTATTCAAGAGCTTTAGTCTCATTATAAATGTCCTGTTACTAACCTCATGGAACTTCAGGTTGAAAGGCTTATGATCTTATCTTCATACCTGATGAAGCAGGCAGTAAATATGGGAGGGAATAAACTATTGCTCTCTGGTAAACATAGTTTTTAGGCAGAGATGTGGAACCAATAACATTACACCTAACTATGTGTAACTATGATCAGAACAAGTATAAAGAAGAACAATAAGTGGTTAGATACAAAGACGAGGACATTTGAAAATGCTTAAAGGAATGTCACATACGTAGAAGATCAAGACTGTTTTCTGTTACTTTACAGTAGTTTTGGTTATGTGCCATCAAGTGATTTTCAACTCCTAATGACCATATATCTATATTTTTTTGATGATTATCTATTACTAATCTCTTCATTCAGATCTTCCCAACAGTGCCTCCATTGCCACTGTAATTGCTGTTCGTTGTTGCTGGTCATCCTCTTCTTCTCTTTCCTTCCATCTTTCCTGACATTGGAGCATTTTCCAGAGTGCTAGATCTTCTATAATTCATCCAAATGAGCCTGGTCATCTGAGCCTCGAATGAGAACTCTGGGTTGATTTAGTCAATGATCATTTGCTTGTTTTCTTGGCTGTCCATGATATTCTCAGGAATCTTCTCAAATCCAAAGACCAAAAGCATCAATACCCTATCTTGTATCAACAGTAGAGACCTTCAAATTTCTAGGTTCTACCATATCACAAGATCTAAAATGAACAGCTAACAACAAAAACATCATCAAAAAAGCACAACAACGAATGTTCTTTCTGCACCAACTCAGAAAGCTCAAACTGCCCAAGGAGCTGCTGATCCAGTTCTACAGATGAATTACTGTGTCTGTCATCTGCACCTCTATAACTGTCTGGTTTGGTTCTGCAACCCAACAAGACAGATACAGACTTCAGAGGATAATTAGAACTGCAGAAAAAACAATTGCTAACAACCTGCCTTCCATTGAGGACCTGTATACTGCACGAGTCAAAAAGAGGGCTGTGAAAATATTTACAGACCCCTCACATCCTGGACATAAACTGTTTCAACTCCTACTCTCAAAACAACACTATAGAGCACTGCACACCAGAACAACTAGACACAAGAACAGTTTTTCCCCAAACGCCATCACTCTGCTAAACAAATAATTCCCTCAACACTGTCAAACTACTTACTAAGTCTGCACTACTATTAATCTTCTCATCGTTCTCACCACCCATCTCCTTCCCCTTATGACTGTATGACTCTAACTTTGTTGCTTGTATCCTTATGATTTATACTGATATTGTTTCCTGACTGCTTATTTGTAACCTATGACTATCATTAAGTGTTGTACCTTATGATTCTTGATGAACATATGTTTTCTTTTATGTACGCTGAGAACATATGCACCAAGACAAATTCCTTGTGTGTCCAATCACACTTGGCCAATAAAAAATTCTATTCTATTCTATTAAAGTCCAACTTTCATTTCCATAGAGTATCACAAGGAATGCATGATTTGCCTGATTCTGAACTTTGTAGGTATAGACCTATCATGGAATTTAACTATTTTTTCTCAAGGCCTTCATGACTGCTTTATTGAGTACTAATCTATGTTTCTATGCTTATTTCTTAACTGCACATGGTTGATCTTCAAAGATAGAACCAATGTAAAACATCATTTTAAGTCATAGAAAAGCAAATTCTGCTTAATCATCAAGAAAATTTCTAACAAATTACAAATGGAGAAGCTAGATAAGTTCAAGGAAAGGTTGGGTAGCCAATAATTTAAATTGAATTATTGTACTAACTAAGGAGTTAAATTATTCTGGTTTTTTGAAGGGCCTGTTTTTAGCTAGTATTATTATTTTAAGTATTTTGTTTGTCAAGAAAGAGGACAAAAATTATTTTGGATTACTGTGTTGGACTGTAGATTGTACTCAGCAGTCTAGAAAGCTCTTTCCAATTCTTTGATTCTGACTCTGTTAAAGTATAAATAATGCAAACAAATAAAATTCATTGTAGCCACATAGCTAAAGTAATTTTTCTACCAAACGAATTAGCATATGCTTAGTTTTGTTCATTTGAAAAAAACTTTTCTATCCAGTTTATTTATCTACATGCTACACAATCTTAATAGGATAGTGTACTTTAGAAAAAATGTTAGAACAAATCTTAAAATTAATGAATAAAATAAATGAAACACATAGCCATATGAAAATCATTCTTTTTCATGCATATATTTGATGTTCTGATTTTACAAGGTTCTGACGTATGTTGAAGAATAAGCCAAGGTCTTTCTACAGGAGATACTATCATCTATGCTATTCTTGGTCTAACTTAGAATGACCACTAATTGCTGAGTCACTTTGACAATGCAGTGATTGTCAAAGGCCAGGTATCTAAAAAGCAGTTGATTCCTGTTCTCAAACCCATAATTAACACTACTTAATAAAAGGGTACCCTTCATATTTTGGACTGATATATGTCATAGGTCAGATATCAATTCTTCAAAAATAAATGGGATATAGGTGAAGTAAAAATAAGCGTTTGAAGGATGTCTTTGCGACAAAGATGAAGTATGATTCTTTCCTTTTATGAATCAATCCCTCCCCTTTAGAAACTTAAATATAAACCTGGTTTAGTTTTAAACATTTGGACCTAGTCTCTGAATACATCATGAAGATCACATGCGTTTTTCTCCTTGTGGGATGCCTGACCCTTTGTACACAGTTACCCTCTGCTTCTAGCATTCCTCCAAAAGGTAAGTTCTAAAGAAACTAACTTTAGTTATTGGTTTTCTACTTCACTTCTTAACAAAGTTCTAATAGGGAGTATTTGGTTTCAGTCAGTCTATGATGCCCTTCTCTAAGATGTCCCTTTCTACATCCCATTTTATCCAAAATTTCATTGTCATTGATATGTTTGGATTCTTTTTGGAGTATCCTTTGCTCAGTTAGCACCTTTTCTAAATATCTTTTCTGGTTAGGGAACATTTTTAAGGGTTAGGTTAAAAGAACACAGTCTCCCATAGCAAGCATAAACAATCTAGAAATTATTTATTCTGCCTGGGATAGAGTTGCCAGGTAGCTGAACAGGCAAAGGAGGACATGAGCAATTGAAAAGGACACACTAATTATTTAACTTCCTTGGTATCTGCAACAAAAATTATAGTGAGAAACAAAAAAAATTTACCTACAGGTAAATGAAATTATTTTTTCCAGTATCAGAAAAACTGATTTTTTTAGTCTTAGGAATGTGAAAGAACCAGTTAAAGGCAAAACCCTTAAGTTAAGGCCTTGTCATTTGAGGCAGCAAGCCTCAAGGTACTAATCAACTAATCAACTAATTAAGGTCACATGCAAAGCTGGTTAACTGGCAGTTAGCACTTACAGTATTAGGGAAGCGCTACATCATGAAGAAAAACTGCTCAAGAAGAAATGCCTTGTTAGATGCTTTAAAAAGCCGGGTGATATTTGATTTTTAAGCCTATGCCGGCCAGACAGAGAACATGAGAACACAAAGGAGGACTTTTTGATGCTTTGACATTTGGCAGCCCTAACTTGGGCCCATTTCCAATTCTCCAATATTTCATTCTAGCACTCCCAACTCCATTGTACTCCATTCCACTTTTCTCCTCTCCCAACTGTAATTCAACTTTCTATGGCTCCTCTACAAACTAAGGTCTTACTGACCTGTGATTGGGTTTATTTGTTTAAGTCCATTTTTATGATTGATCATCTTGCAAATAGTGATTCTAGGTGGCTGATAGAATTAAAAGAGGTTTTAAAAGACATAATCCTTGTAATATACATACAATGACAGCCAAAAAGACAACAGTTACATCCATAACAACTTTCCCATGGGCATCCTTAACCTCCTGATTCCCATGCCTGATAAAACAGTTGTGTTTTAAGGCTTTCTGAAATACTAGCAGAGTTGGGGCCAACCAGATCTTAGGTACTATGGTATTCCAGAGGGCAAGTGCTACAACAGAAAAAGTCCATTTCCTGCTTCCATCAGTTGACATTCCCTAATAAATGGGACATGAAACATGCTTCTTGTTGAGCCTAGTGGACCAGATTAAAAAAAAATCAAAAGAAGGTCTTGCCACAAATAATCTGATCCCATGCTCTTGGATTGCATTTGAAGTCTGTGCAGTAGAGCAGAGATAACAGGAGCATAGTGAGATATTCCCATAAGTGACCATGCTACTTCATCTGGATCCAGAATCCAGATGCTCTTTAAAGGGCAGGAATTAGTGACTGTGATCAGTGCCTCCTGATTTAGAAAGGAAACAATTACAGGTTGCAAGAGAGACCAGGAGGCACTTATTCCTTGATCAATTCCGAAGTAGACTACTACAGTCTACTCTGCAAGGGGTTGCCCTATTCCAAAAGAGATCTGGAGGTTCGACAACTTTAGCACTGGCCAGCCCAATTAACTACCAAAAACACAACCAATACACAATTTGGAGGTTCTCCAGGACCCATGACTTCTGTCTAAGGAATGGGTGGCACCTGTGACCACCTTGGAGGTGGGGGGACTAATGTCCACAGTAATCAATCTTGCCTGGATTGAGTGGAAACCTGTTCTTCCTCATCCAGGCCCTTATAGACCATTCATCAAAAAAGGTGAGCATCAATTGATTGGCCTGGTATTGAGAAGCATATCTGAGTACCAACTTTCTTGCATGTCAGCAGAGGACCTTTTCTAGTGATTTCATATAGATATTTAACAGGAACCTGGCTTACGAATTGTGTAGATGATATTTGACCAAACATAAATTTGGTTATAATTGCTTCTTCCATCATGCTGTTCTTAATACAATATTGTGCTTGCTTCAACAGCACATATACTAATAAAATTTAATTCTATGGTTAAAAACATAGCAGACAGCAGGTGAAGGTCACATACTGCTTTATGCTGTGCTCCATTGTGGGAAATGAATACATTTATGAGGAAAATTAATACATAATGGAAGAGGTGAAGTCACAATATTTTGTTTTAGATGACAGACTCTTTTATTTTTGTTTCTGTTTTGCCTATCTTTAATAGCAAAATTTCATCTTTCAATCAACAGCATAAAGTGCAAGCACTTAAAGTTGTCCCCCGAAATGAAGTTACACTGTATCACAAACTGAACTTGTAATAAAATGTAAAGATGTGATCCTTCTAAACCCTCCATTTCATTTGTTTCTTCTGTCTACCGAACCAACTAACAGGCAACTGTTTCGTTTAATCTCAAAACACTGCTGTCAGGTACAGTCCCTGAGTATTAACATTAACATTTTTGGGTGGGTTTTTTTCAGACAAAATTGGGACTTGCCCCTCATCTTTAATTCAATGCCTTAAACAAGGAAAACATGAGTGCAATATTGACTATGACTGCAATGGAATTTTAAAGTGCTGTTATCGGAATTGTTCCAAAATTTGCCAATATCCAATAGGTATCACTTTGAATTTTTACTGTATTTATTAAGTTTATTAAATTGTTAAGAGTTATTAAAGTTCAAGATTAACTCAAAACATCTGAATGTAAACCCTGTGCCAGAAAGTGCCCAGGTGTGTGGCCTCTCAAAGACTTTTGGACTGCAACTCCATCTACCTCTGTTGATTTGGGGAAAAAAGTCAGACATTATTAAAAATTTCAATCTGGCAATGCACTATATATTACCCAGTGTTGCTATAATATATAGCATGTCAAACAAGGATTTTGCTACACTTTCATTTTTTTAATTATTCTTTTTCTATAGCTGAAGATCAGAGATGATATAATAGGATGTGGGAAAATTCAATATTGGTCACCCTCTGTTTTGCTTTATATATTATTCAGATTTACAAACTATGTTATTTGCAGGCTACTCCCCCCTCCCACATCTTTAAACCCTTTAAAGCAGGGGTCCTCAGTTTTAGCTACTTTTAAAATATATGCCCTTCAACTCCCAGAATTGATCTGGGAGTTACCCAGACCTGACTGAGGAAATCTGGGAGTTGCAGTCCACATTTTTTAAAGTGGCAGAGATTGAGAAAAACTACGTTAAGGGGGAAAAGTTGTACATCGGCACTTGGCCTGCTAAGATCATAAAAATGATGCATTGGTTTTTCATTGTATGTTTTCTCTGTTATAGAGAAACCTGGACGTTGCCCATATGTTAAAATAAGATGTATGATGATTAATCCTCCTAATAACTGTGATCATGATGTGCAATGTAAAGGAAAGGAAAAATGCTGTGAAGGGGCATGTGGAAGAAGTTGCATCTCACCAGGTACTATAGTCCATAAGCTTCTTCTATTGTGTTAAGGAGGGACATGCTAACCCTAGAGCTGTGATGGCAAACCTATGGCACGCTTGCCACAGGTGGCACGCAGACCGCTCTCTGCGGGCATGCAAGCCATTGCCCCAGCTCAGTTCCACTGCACATGTGCATGCACTTCCTGCCGGCCAGCTGATTTTCAGGTCTCTGCCACGCATGTGCAGGGGTGGGTTCATGCAGGAGATACATGTGCATGCCTGGGGGGGGAGCGTGGAGAGTCATGCACGCATGCACAGGTGGGCAGGGCGCATGCGGGGGTCATGCACGCATTGCATTATGGGTTATAAGTGCAGGGAGGCCTATTAGGCCCAAAATGGGGGTGGGGGAGTGCGAGGGGTCACACGCACATACGCAGGGGGTGGGGGAGCAGAGGGCTTGCGCGAATGCATGCACAGGGTGCGGGGCGCCGGGGGTTGCACACACATTGCATTATGTACTGCACGTGCTTGCGCTTTTGGCACGCAACAAAAAAAAGGTTAGCCATCACTGCCCTAGAGGGTGATCAGCTCATGAAGGTTTTAGACTCAGAATGCGCAAATCTTTCTGAAGATAGAAGGCAACTAATGAAAGAAACAGTAGGATTTTTTTTTCTTCTCAATGGCAAGGAAAGATCAAATTCTTACTAATGCAAAAAAAAAGGGGGGGGTATTTTCTTCCTTTATTGATTGCATTGGCGTTGCCATTATTTCCTGAAGCCAATAATATTTGTTGTCAAAAACCAACATTAGCCATGAAAGCAATTTAATTCTTTATATTGAACATATTTGGAATATCTAATAAAGATTGTATCTATGGTTTGTGACTGAATCATCGATTCCCCAATTCATATGTTGAACTATAGTTCCCAAATTCCCAACTAAGACATCCGTTAACCCCCAATGTACCTTATTTAATCAGGAAGGAAAGATATAATTTCCTTCAAGTGGTGTTGGCTTGGTTTGAACAGTATAGTTCCAAATGGAATAGGGAAGACAGCATCTTAATAATATAATTCTTCTTTCTTTTTGTTTTAGAACAATGTGTACAATGTATGTATTATTATTTGTAGATATTGCACTGCAAATCTACATTTTTACAAATATAGTAAAGAATAGCACTTTCTAATCATTAAATTAAATTCTTCAAGTGTAGAATTCCAGCTTATTGTGCTTAGTAGGCTCTCAAACCTTGTTCAGAGTTTAACCTAAGCAGGTTTTTGAAGGCTAAATTAGTTAAAGTTTAACATCCTCCTACTCTCAGTACTGAATATAAATGTCTGCCATTTATAGCAATTATTTATAAACATAACATTTATTGTACTAGATCTTTCTCTCTCTTTTTTTTTTTAGTCTAACTTCTTGCTTCATTAACGGACACAAGCATCAACAACAGACCTCAACATTAAGCTGAGAAAGATTTTTTTTGAATGATTTATTAATCAAGAATTTTAGAAATTACTTATTCTACAAGTCTATAGCCAGGAAGAGGTTTTAAGGATGGGTCTCCAGCTGTATGATATCATTGATCATTTCCATCTTCAGCTTCCACATATATAAACATACTGTGTCAAATAAATTTCTAGAGTAACATTCTATTACTGCATTATTGAAATCGATAATCTATGTTTCTAAAATTTTTATCAAATTTAGAAAAAATTGTTTTCATTTTAGTGCCTCTGTTGGAAGAGATTGGTGGTGCAAAAGAAGGTTTGAATCTAACCTGGTTTAAACTGTATACTTGGATGCAGTTAGAATTATATTATTATTTACAATAAACAATTTAATCCAGCAGCTATGACTCTCTTCCTTCTTGTGAGGATATATGGATGCTCCATTGTTTCAGAATTTGGGACTGTTGCAATAAATGTAAAAAGTATGAACATCATTTCATTTACGCTGTATGCCAAATAACCTTCCCTTCGCTTTCTGCAACATTGTAAGAATACTAAGAATGATATATGATTGATTGATGTGTGCCGTAAATAAGAAACGTTTCTCTGTAAGTGGGAAACCTTTGATTACATCCAAAACAGTGCTGTAGAAACTGATTTTCTAACAGTTACTTCCACCTTTATTTCCCAAGATATACATCAGAAGTATGCAAAAATAAAAGGATGAAAAGGAGCATTTGTGCCTACAGATTTAAATATATTTTTGCTGGAAGCAATCAACTTCTGTCCTTTATTATCTTGTTCAATATAAGAGCTGTTAAAAAAACAACATAGAAATAAATCTTACCATCTCAAACAAATTAAAAGCTATTTTAGGTCAGATAAAATTAGTTTTCCATTTATCTAGGCATTATTGATTATGACAGCCAGTTAGCTGCTACAGTCTGAGAAGAAGCTTTGCTTAGCTGCTCTTCAGCTGTGAGCAAATTTGTAGTAGTGTAGTGTAGTTTAACATAGTTACGAATTGGTCTATAGCTTAGATCCGTGATGGTGAACCTATGGCACGTATGCCACAGGTGGCACGCCGAGCCATATTGATGGGCATGTGAGCTCAGCTCCGGTACCCATGTGTGTGCGCTGGCCAGCTGATTTTCAGGCCTTCTGGACCCACCGGAAATTGGGAAACAGGCTGTTTCTGGTCTCTGGAGGGCCTTCGGAGCAGGGGAAAGGGCTGTTTTTTGCTCTCCCCAGGCTCCAGAGCCTTTCTAAGAGCCTGGGTCAGGTGAAAACAGCCTTCCCCACTCTCCCGGAGGCCCTCCGGAGGCCGGAAACAGCTCTGGAGCCTCGGGAGATCAAAAAATGGGCCTACTGGGCCCATTGTGCCATCACGTGCCAAAAGCGGGGGTAGCGCAGGGTGTCACGTGCGCATGCACAGGGGGGCGGGGTGCATAGACTTATGGGTGTGAGCACATGCGCACACGACTCCCCCGCACTCCCCCCACTTTTGGCATGCGATGGCAAAAAGCCATCACTGGCTTAGATGCTTTAAAGATGAAAATAGATACCTGGCCTTGATATTTCTACAAAATGTCTATGCTCTGATTTGACACTATCCCCAAAATCTGACATGGTGGGGAGATTATTTTTTAAAGTCAACTGACTCAGGAACTGCCCACAAATCATACCGTCAGTGGTATCTCAATCATAGCACTTTAGATGAGAAAGACTTTAGCGTATTTTCCCACCCTGCTTTTCCCATCCTATACCTTTAGAGGCCATTGAATTCTTACCAAGTGTGGGTTCTACTTACCTTTACTACCAGTTTGCAATGGGACACTTCTGCGCATGTGCAGATCATTCTTTATGACAGGTGGGTGGGCGGAGCCTCCCGCCGCTTTTACTAGTGGTTCGCAAGAACCGGACAGAACTGGGAGCAACCCACCACTGATTCTTACCTACCTGACTGGTTTAAGGACTATATTAAACTTCTCTCTAGATCATGGGTATCAAACCTGCGGCATCATGTTGTTGTCACATAATGTTTCATGACATTTTTTTCCTTTCATGGAGCTGGGGTGGGCATGACCTGCATGTGACACATGTGGCCCATGAACCATCAGTTTGACACCCCTGCCCTAGATACTGTTCTTCATAGCTACTTCAAATCAGTCCCTTAAAAAGCACCAGTGTTCCTTTCTATTATCTTTTCCCCTTTTTCCAAAGACCACTCAAATTATGAGCCTATAATTCACCACAGGTATTCATTACTATGAGTCAGTTTGCTGTAGCAGTTAAAAAAAACAGACTAAGAGAGAGAAATCTAAATTCTCATTCTCCCTTAAGTATATTAAGACAATTAGAAAGCACTTATTTATATTGTTTTAATCTAACAGTAACAAATCAATGCTTAATACATGTACAGTATCTACTTCCCAAGCTGAGGATCCAGTTGCACAAAATAAAGTACTTTGATGAAGGTATCTTTTCTTTTATGTACACTGAGAGCATATGCACCAAGACAAATTCTTTGTGTGTCCAATCACACTTTGCCAATAAAAATTTCTATTCTATTCTAAAGTGGCAGTTTTTGTCAAAACTTCACCATGTTGAAATAAATGCTTGGTGTACTTTAGCTAATCTTCTGTGCATATATGTAGCTGCAGAGCAGACTTTTCAGTAAAGGGACAGGCTGCAGCAGCTCCGTTCTGAATGGAGAGAGAAAAGTTAGCATTCTCTCTGCTGCATTTAACATTGAATTCTGTGGAATATCGAGGGGCCAGAAGAGGTGAGCAATGACCAGCGACCGACTGGGCATGGGTGGGGCCAAGGATTATGATGCCCATAATCCCTAGCGGTTCATCCAAACCGGTCCTAGCCGGTATGATTTCACCCCGGTATATTACCCTCTCTTACTAAATAAGGATTTTAGAATTTATTCCAAATTCTTTTGATAATTCTTTTTAGTTTGTTTCTTTGTTTTTCAATTTGTGTTATTGTATATTTATTCAGTAGTAAATTATTCTCATTTTGAAAAAATACATATGTTTTCACTTTATTTGAGGCTACACAGTTTATAGAATCATATAACTAAAGCACCTCTTTCAGGTTTTCACCAGCCTCTTGGGGAAAACCTCTACAGCAGAGATAACCACTGGTAAAAATTGCAATGAATGGGCAAACATAAATTCAGCTGAGAGTGTAATGTATTACTGTAAGTTTTGGCGGGAGTTTTAGGCGGGAAATATCTCGTTCCTGATTGGTTGCAGCCTCAGGCTGAAGTGCATATAAGGAGAGGTTTTTCTCCAGAGTTTTGCTGGGTCACACTATATTAAAGAGCTGTTGTCACTAACCTGGTCTCCTGCCTCGTCAATACCCGAACTTAACATTGGCGACGAAGGTGGGATCTTGAGGCAGAGCACCAGAACAGAGCTGAACTCACTACGAGAATCAAACCCAGCAAGGTGATAGCGAATGCAGCGATGACCGGCTACACGCCACCCACTCCGTTTGACCCTGCCCAGGAAACATGGGGAATATATATGACCCGTTTCGAAAGTTTCCTGGAGGCAAACGAGCTACAGGGAGTCTCCGACAACCGCAAACGGGCTTACTTCATAAGCCACTGTGGGTCCGCAGTCATCGCCGTCGCAGAAGCCCTAGCGGAGCCAACACCGCTACACTCCGTATCGTGGCAGACCCTTCAGACCCTCCTGAAGAATCACTACGCACCAGCCCCGCCCAAATACGCTCGACGGTACGAGTTTGGGAGCGCAGGCAACAAGAAGGCGAGTCTATCAGCGACTACATGGCAGCCCTGAGACAAGCCTCCAAGCATTGCAGTACCGCGATCTGGACGAAGAGCTGCTGGAACAACTTATACGGGGGTCAGAGACATCCGTTTGAGGAGACGGTTGCTAGCCAAGAGCAACCTGACATTGGCAAACGCCTGGACGAAGCCAGAGCCCATGAGATGTCCAACCATGCAGCAGACACCTTACAAAGCGACTCACGCCGATGGCGGGCGCAAAGCCGAGCACAGTCCACCACGAAGAAACCTATCGTGAGTCAACCAGCGAAGAGGAGGAAGAAGTCCACTACACCGGAAAATCGACAAGGGAAGACCCGGAGGAATGCGGAAGCTGCGGGGGGCGACATCAGCGCCAAAGATGTAAGTTCAGGGACGCCATTTGCGGCGGTGTGAAAGGAAGGGCACCTGGCCCAAGTCTGCCGAGCACCCCAACCTTCCACCGAAAATTCAAATCGGCCAATCAGAGCGGCTCTGAGTCAGAGATGCAAACCCCACATTCCGCCGAATTTCAAACCAGCCAATCAGAGCGCGAGATCGGCAAGGCGACCGCGATTGGCCAGGAAAGAAAGAGCGCAAGTCAAACCGAATGACTGTTACCATAGACCACGCAGCTACCCGCATCAAGAAAAGATCTTCACTAACCCAACAATTGAAGGCGTACCGTGCCGACTGGAAGTAGACACAGGATCAGCTATCACAATCATGTCCTGGGACACTTTTGTGAAAGCCTTGCCGACATCGCAAAGCGCAAGCTACAGAAACAACGGCCCGGGTGCAGGATTACCAGGGCAACCGCATCCCTGTTCGAGGGACAACGACCGCCGAGGCCGGCACGGAACATACGAAAAGACCCTGCCCATCACGTTAGTCGAGGGAACCTTGCCAAGCTTGCTGGGGCTAGACTGGTTCCGGGCGTTGGGAATGGGGTGACTGGCGTCCACCGGAGCGGATGCAACCTGCAAACGCCCTAATGGAGGAATTCGCAGACGATTCGAGGACCGTTTAGGCAAGTATAAGGGGACCCTATCTCCTTCAATTTAGACCCCAAATAGCTCCCATTAGGTTAAAGGCAAGGAGGGTTCCTTTGCACTCAAACCTAAAATCGACAAAGAGCTAGATAAATTAGTCAGCCAGGGGATACTAGTGCCAGTTGACCATGCCAAATGGGAGACGCCAATCGTCACCCCTATGAAACCAGACGGGTCCATAAGAATTTGTGCCGATTACAAGGCTACCTTGAACAAAGCATTGCAAAAGAGCGCCTACCCAGTTCCAGTAGTGCAACACTTATTGCACTCACTAGGGCACGGACAAGTTTTCGCCAAATTAGACTTGGCACAAGCTACCAACAGCTTCCCGTAGATGCTAGCACAGCGGAAGCCCAGACCATTGTAACGCACCGGGGTGCCTTTAAGTGCACCCGGTTACAGTTTGGGGTGAGTGTGGCCCCGTGGCTATTCCAAAATTTGATGGAGCGATTCCTACAAGGGTTACCGGAGTCGCCTATTTCGATGATGTGTTGGTATCAGGGAAGATTTAAGAGAACTGGGAAGCGATTAAGGAAAGTTTTGGCCATTTTAGGTCGGCAGGATTAAAAGTCAAAGCAAGCAAGTGTCAGATAGGGGTCGAATCTGTTGAATTTTGGGTTATAGAATAGACAAAAAGGATTCACCCCACTGAGAGCAAAGTCAAGGCGATAAAGAGAGCCCCAGCACCCAAAAACAAGACAGAACTCCAGGCTTTCCTGGGTCTGGTAAACTTTTACGCCGTGTTTTTAAAAGACAAGGCAACCGTTGCTGAACCGCTGCATAAGTTGCTTGGAAAAAACACTGTTTGGTCGTGGGGGAAGTCAGAGAATAGGGCATTTGAGGCAGTAAAAAGTTTGCTATCAAGTGATAGCCTGTTAATACAATACAACAACAGACTGCCGTTAGTATTGGTTTGTGATGCGTCCCCCTATGGAGTAGGAGCTGTACTTAGCCACAGACTCCCAAATGGCACTGAAGCCCCTATAGCGTTCTATTCACGAACGATGTCCCCGGCTGAGAGGAATTACAGCCAGCTAGATAGGGAGGCTCTCGCAATAGTGTCGGGGGTGAAAAAATTCCACGAATACGTTTTCGGGAGAGACTTTGACATTATCACTGACCACAGACCACTATTGGGGTTACTGGCTGGCGACCGCCCAACGCCAGTGGCACTCTCACCTAGACTGACCAGATGGACTATCTTTTTGGCCGCCTACTCTTACAAACTGCAGCATCGACCTGGAAAAGAGCTGGGGCATGCGGACGCATTGAGCAGATGCCCATTGCCCGGGGAAATCGAGGACCCTACCCCGGGCACCCCCGTTCTACTAATTGACTCTTGGGACTCTGGGCCAGTCACATCGCAGGAAGTGGCTCGGGCCTCCTACCGGACGTTGTTTTAAGAACTGTAATCGGTTGGGTTCAAGGGATGGCCAGCTGCCGGGCGAACGCTTTAGAGAATTTGTAAAGAAAAGAGGGGAATTGTCTGTGCAAGGGGGGTGCCTGCTCTGGGGGGATAGGGTGGTAGTTCCAGAGAAGCTGAGGAAAAAAGTCCTGGAACTACTGCATGAGGGTCACCCAGGAATTGTGAGGATGAAGGGTTTGGCTAGGAGCTATGTCTGGTGGCCCCTAATGGACAGGGAAATCGGTGACAGGGTTGGCCGATGCCAGGTATGTCAGGAATCCAGACCACTACCACCTACGGCCCCAGTGTTGGAGTGGGAGAAACTCCAAGGCCCTTGGTCCCGCATACACATTGATTTTGCCGGCCCCTTCCACGGCCAAACATTTCTAATTGTGGTGGATGCATTCTCCAAATGGCTGGAGATCATCCTAATGAAATCCACAACCGCTGGAGCTGTCATCTCAGCGCTGCTCCACCCCGCGCCGAACGGCCTTGCTGAACGCTTTGTCCGGAGGCGAAAGAAGCGCTATCACGAAGCAGCCCCGGAGATTGGCAGGCACAAATCGACGATTCCTAACCGTCCAACACAGGACCCCTGTGGCCACCGCCGCAGCCCAGCCGAGCTATTAATGGGCGGAAGCTAAGGTGCCCGCTAGACCGGCTACACCGAACTACGTGCAGGACGGGTTCAAAACAAAACCAGATAGAATCCGAATTAAACATAGGAGACTCAGTGTGGGCCCATAATTATAGCGACGGCCCAAACTGGAAGAGGGGATAGTCATAGACAAACGGGCCCCAAATCTTATCTAGTGGAAATAGACGATGGCAGAGTTTGAGGCGCCACATAGATCAATTAAGAAACAGATTGAGCGATAAGGCAGAATTAGGCGAGACAGCCCTGACTATGATTTAATTAACCCCACAGCTGACTGGAACCGAGAACAAACAGAAAGCATAGAACCAAACAGAGACTTATCTGAGTCAGGCGAGGTCCAGCGACACCCTCAGTCCCTCTAGAGGACAGCAGGTCCGAGCCGGCGAATAATCCAGGGCCGGATGGCGGGAGGAGGAGCTCAGAGGAACGAAAAGTCCCTCCGGCAAGCTCGACTCAACTCCAGAAAGTGAACTGCGCAGGTCCGGGAGAGTCAGGAGACGCCCCACGTACCTGCAGGACTACGTAGAGAAGTAATATGCAAATATTGGCAAAGTGCCTTCTGGGAGGGAAGGAGTGTAATGTATTACTGTAAGTTTTGGCGGGAGTTTTAGGCGGGAAATATCTCGTTCCTGATTGGATGCAGCCTCAGGCTGAAGTGTATATAAGGAGAGGTTTTTCTCCAGAGTTTTGCTGGGTCACACTATATTAAAGAGCTGTTGTCACTAACCTGGTCTCCTGCCTCGTCAATACCCGAACTTAACAGAGAGGAAAAGAAGAATGAATCACCAGAAGATGGGAAAACAGCTGTAGTATGCAGACATTACCTGCGCATGTATATAAGCTAGCAAAATGGCATTTCTATGCGTGCTTAGGTTCTGTTTCTAATATCTCTGTGGCCATAGGTTTTTATTGGACTTTTGTGAAGACATGTAGAGACCTTTTAGAGGGAAAATTGAACTTAAAATCTCATTTTTCCTATTAATCAGAAGTTTTTCCTCCCTTTTTTTCCCCTAGAATAATCTCCATCTGAATTAATGTATGCAAGAGCATCCTGAAAGAGAGAAAAAAAATGACATGACAAGGATTGTAGCTTAAATTCATCAAAGCATCTTTTGAAAAGAAATCATTGTATGATGCCTGAAGATATTTTTCAGACAATTCATACAGCAACAGATAATGTTTTGATTACTGTAAGAAGCTGATCCAATAAGAAGGCCTCAAATGTTACGAATACTACAAAATCACTCAGATGAACTTGATAAATAAATATGAATCAATTGAAAAACATTCAGCATTAAAATTTGAAGTTATGGACTAAATATGCTCTTTATGTCCAAAGAGTTAAAACTTAGTCACTGCAAGAGAAGCAAACTGTCTCTCTCTTGTAGTCTAAAGTCTCCATTTCAAAAACACTTCATTTATATTTGTGTCTGGCTTAGTTATAAAGTTTTGGAACCAAGATCTGACTATATCATGAAGATCACACATACTTTCCTCCTTGGAGGAAAGGCCAGGACAAACTTCAGAATTAATGAATAAAACAAATGAAATGTCTAAAGCGCTATGAAATCATACTGTCTGTATTCATATATGTTATTTATGTATTCTTTCATTTGTTTGTTTCTTCAATCATTCATTCATTACTCACATTTATAAAGCCATCTATTTTCCGTGTCATAACTGTGCAAGTCTCCTTGTTATTAATAAGTGTTGAAAGGAAATATCTGCAGCTGATTTTATTACCCGTGTCCAATTTGGAATGGCCTTTAATTGCCAATTCATTTGGAACAATATAAGGATTTTGAGTCACAATGCCCACAAAACAGCCAATTCCTGTTCAGGGCTGTGTATGAGTTTTTCCCCATTCTCAAATCCACAATTAATTTAATTGTGTGGTATAGCAACAGTTCAGTTCAACAGTTCAGTCTGATTGATTGCATTCATAACTTTTTTTCAATTGACACAGTGGTGAAAACTGAACTGGTCTACATGTTTGCTGGCTAGTTCAGATGAGGATGTAGTGCACCATGCACCAAATGTGAGGTGCACTCATGAGCACACCAAAAGAACAGTAAGTAGAATAGCTAGGTAATCTGCTGTGAGATCTACTTTTAAAAGCATTTATTAATATTGAAAATGCTTTTTTTAAAAAAAAGTAAAAAAAAAAAAGAGGCTCTGACAATCTACAAAAATAAGAGACACAACATCAGTATTTCAAAATAAGGAGACAATATGTGCCATTTGGGGATGCTGGCAGCGAGATTTTAAAGATACTATTATGTTTCCAAAATAAATTTGGGCCAATGAGGCCACTTTTGTTTAAATAAATCCTGGTTTTGTCACAATTATAATTCATTTGACCTGAAGTGCCATTGATCGGAGTTCTTGTTTTTTTGGTATTCAAAAGGGTTTTTTTCTGTGACTACTTTCCAATGAAGAACAAAAGGCAATACTTCCAATAAAAACATAACATTAATGCAACATTTCTCACAGATAGTCCTCGACTTACGACTAATCACTTAACAACCATTCAAAGTTATGGCAGACTCCCTGACGGGTGCAATTTTATGATTTTGAGGGGTATTAGCAGTTGTTTTTTTCGTTGTTCTTCTCTCTGGGCCACATCCTTTAGCAGGGAGGAGTGGGGAAAAAAACAACCTACATTCCTGGTCTTTCCTGCTCAGCACTTCATCATCCCTCAGCTCAGAGGTCTTGAAACTTGGCAGCTTTAAGACTTGTGGACTGCAACTCCCAGAATTCTGGGAGTTGAAGTCCACAAGTCTTAAAGCTGCCAAGTTTGGGGGCCTTGCCTTAGCTTGTCTTCAGGATGATGTCTGGCTGTGCCACTGATTCCCAGGAGATTAGTGAAAAGGATAGTCATCACTGGGCTTAAAGAGTCTTGAGGACCCTCCTTCTGTTATCCAGATGTGTATTCCAGGAAGATGACTGGTTCAGTCCTTCTCAAAAGGAGTAACGGCTCTTCAATACATAAGTTGAGTCATATTTTGAAAGGATGCTAGACCTGTTTTTTAAGCACAGGCTTAGTGCTAAAAGTTCTAAATCTTGAACTCTTGAATGAGGGTGGTCCGATGTTGCACAAAAAGCAAGTTTAAACTGGAAAATAGAGTTGGGTTAAACTAACCACGTGTTGTTGACTCAGTTGGATATCAGTGTATTGCAACTATCTATTGTTTCTGCCAATGTGACATTTCACACAGTAATTTTTTTTACTGTTTGGAGTTGACATTTTGTCTACTTCTACACCATTTGACCCATTTCCCAAGCTATTTCTGGTCATACTAGTCACTTGCAACACCAGTGAAAATGAACGGTGCTCATTGCTATCAATCAATCAATCAATCAATCACTCTCTCTCATTTAATCCGATGCTCCTTCTTCATCCCTATGACCTGTCAGCTAGGCCATTTTGAATGCTGGTTTAGTACTCTTTCAAAGAGTGCTAGATCCTGGTTCATGAATTTCCTGAGAGTTAATCCACACAGAAAAAAATCAAAGCACCTGCCCACATTTGGCCATCCTCAACATCTTACACATAAAAGAAAGTGCCTAATAGTTGTTTTTTCCTCTGGCAGATGATATTAGCTGGGAATGCTAATATGAAGCCAGGAGAATCCATGAACTGATTTCCTTCTCTTAAAACCATCAGGATAGTAGCAGCCTTGTAACCCAGAGACAATAGGGACCTGCAATAATGGCCCTGCAATTTATGCAGGTTGCTTTTCTCTAGTTCAGGGGTCTGCAAACTTGGCTCTTTTAAGATCTGTGGACTTCAACTCCCAGAGTTCCTCAGCCAGCAAAGTTTGGACATTAATTTCAGATGTTAATACAATTTTCGGACATTAATACAATTGAGCATGTCCAGAAATATTTTACAAGAAGAGTTCTCCACTCCTCTGATCACAACAAAATACCTTATGCCACCAGACTTGAAATCCTGGGTTTAGAACATTTAGAACTCTGCCGCCTTCGGCATGACCTGAGTATAACTCATAAAATCATCTGCTACAATGTCCTTCCTGTCGAAGACTACTTCAGCTTCAATCGCAACAATACACAAGCACACAATAGATTTAAACTTAATGTGAACCACTCCAATCTTGATTGTGGAAAATATGACTTCAGTAACAGAGTTGTTAATGCCTGGAATGAACTACCTGACTCTGTGGTCTCTTCCCAAAATCCCCAAAGCTTTAACCAAAGACTATCTACCCCACTCCTAAGAGGTCTGTAAGGGGCGTGCATAAGAGCACCAGCGTGCCTACCGTTCCTGTCCTAATGTTCCCTTTGATTGTATCTAATTCGTACGGTTATTTCATGCTTATACTTATATACACTGTTGTGTTTGATAAATAAAAAAAAGTCTTAAAAGAGCCAAGTTTGCAGACCCCTGCTCTAGCTCATGGACCAGAGCATAGTCCTTTAAACCTGCATCTTGCTTTGGAAGCTAAAATTTGACCTCACCATATTTTAAACTGCTCTATGTCTATTTGTAAAAGGCTGAGCCTATTACGAATGTGCCTGTGATCAATATTATATTTAAGATAACCTCTGAAAGCAACAGTAATCCCTGAGGAATCCCATTTGTAGCTTCCAGACCAATTCTAGAAGGAACTTGGAGGTAATTGTTGCCCTAAGCAGTATTTTTTTTCCTCCTCCACAGCCCTTATAATTAGCATTGAAATTCTTTTTACTGTTTGGAGTTGATGACATTTTGTCTACTTCTACACCATTTGACCCATTTCCCAAGCTATTTCTGGTCATACTAGTCACTTGCAACACCAGTGAAAATGAACGGTGCTCATTGCTATCAATCAATCAATCACTCTCTCTCATTTAATCCGATGCTCCTTCTTCATCCCTATGACCTGTCAGCCAGGCCATTTTGAATGCTGGTTTAGTATTCTTTCAAAGAGTGCTAAATCCTGGTTCATGAATTTCCTGAGAGTTAATCCACACAGAAAAAAATCAAAGCACCTGCCCACATTTGGCCATCCTCAACCTCTTACACATAAAAGAAAGTGCCTAATAGTTGTTTTTTCCTCTGGCAAATAATATTAGCTGGGAATGCTAATATGAAGCCAGGAGAATCCACAAACTGATTTCCTTCTCTTAAAACCATCAGGATAGTAACAGCCTTGTAACCCAGAGACAATAGGGACCTGCAATAATGGCCCTGCAATTTATGCACGTTGCTTTTCTCTAGTTCAGGGGTCTGCAAACTTGGCTCTTTTAAGACTTGTGGACTTCAACTCCCAGAGTTCCTCAGCCAGCAAAGTTCGGACATTAATTTCAGATGTTAATACAATTTTCGGACATTAATACAATTGAGCATGTCCAGAAATATTTTACAAGAAGAGTTCTCCACTCCTCTGATCACAACAAAATACCTTATGCCACCAGACTTGAAGTTCTGGGTTTAGAACATTTAGAACTCCACCGCCTTCGGCATGACCTGAGTATAACTCATAAAATCATCTGCTACAAGGTCCTTCCTGTCGAAGACTACTTCAGCTTCAATCGCAACAAAGCACAAGCACACAACAGATTTAAACTTAATGTGAACCGCTCCAATCTTGATTGTGGAAAATATGACTTCAGTAACAGAGTTGTTAATGCCTGGAATGAACTCTGTGGTCTCTTCCCAAAATCCCTAAAGCTTTAACCAAAGACTATCTACCCCACTCCTAAGAGGTCTGTAAGGGGCGTGCATAAGAGCACCAGCGTGCCTACCGTTCCTGTCCTAATGTTCCCTTTGATTGTATCTAATTTGTTTTGGTTATTTCATGCTTATACTTATATACGCTGTTGTGTTTGATAAATAAAAAAAAAGTCTTAAAAGAGCCAAGTTTGCAGACCCCTGCTCTAGCTCATGGACCAGAGCATAGTCCTTTAAACCTGCATCTTGCTTTGGAAGCTAAAATTTGACCTCACCATATTTTAAACTGCTCTATGTCTATTTGTAAAAGGCTGAGCCTATTACGAATGTGCCTGTGATCAATATTATATTTAAGATAACCTCTGAAAGCAACAGTAATCCCTGAGGAATCCCATTTGTAGCTTCCAGACCAATTCTAGAAGGAACTTGGAGGTAATTGTTGCCCTAAGCAGTATTTTTTTTCCTCCTCCACAGCCCTTATAATTAGCATTGAAATTCTTTTTTTTAGGTTCCTGAAGAGAAACCTGGGATTTGCCCAATAGTTCATGCTTCCTGTTTGCTGTCACGTGAAAGGAACCAGTACAGAAATGATGAAAAGTGTTTTGGGGACAAAAAGTGTTGCCAAGGTGCCTGCGTGAAACAATGCTTGACCCCTGAGAAAGGTATGATGTTCAGTTCCTGGAGATACTCTGGATCAGGTCAACTATTTCTTGATCTTGTTTAGTCCCTTTTCAAAGGTCATCTTTCCGATGATGTAAGAAAATACCCTTTTCCTTCTTAATCAACTTCTTTTCTTGTGTCCAGCTTTTTCATATGAACCATCAGACTGCAGAATGCTCTCTTTGGGAGCTGTGCTTGGCTTCCATACTATAGAATTGTTTAAATAAATACATTTATCTCCATCGTCTAAGATCTACTAACCTGCAACAAAAGTAATAAAGAGCAGTATACAAGGTACAAAAGATCAATTATTTAACTTTTCTGTTTATTGCAGTGAAGACAGAGAGAGAAAAACACACAGTATAAAGCTAACTAGAACCCAATAAATAATTGAGATTTTAATCAGTGGTAACTTTGTTGGATATTTATAATTATAATAAGCACCCTGACTCTTATATTATTCTTTACTTTGATTTTTATAGGAAATCCTGAGACCTGTCCAACAATTACTATGACCTGTACAGGTCCTGTTCAAGAACAGTGTACAATAGATGAACAGTGTACAAATGGTAGGAAGTGTTGTCAAGGCCCGTGTGGGAAGGCCTGTCTTGTGCCTAACAAAGGTATGGGAACCAACTTTACTATGCCCAGGTGTGTATAGTCAACAGAAAATGAGCGAATCAAAGGTTTTCAGCCTCCTTGGGAATACAAGGTTCTCCCACCATACTTTTTTATATAATAAATGTGAATTAGTTCTAGTATCTCATTTAAAATGGATCCAAATCAGTGGCGGGTTTCAAAATTTTTTACTACCGGTTCTGTGGGTGTGGCTTGGTGGGCATGGCTTGGTGGGCGTGGCATGGGAAGGATACTATAAAATCTCCATTCCCACCCAACTCCAGGGGAAGGTTACCCCAATGAAGCTATCGAAGTGCTGTCCCGGTGTTTGGAAGCCGTACGGGTCTGGATGGGGAGAAACAGGCTCAAGCTCAATCCCTCTTAGACGGAGTGGCTGTGGATGCCGGCATCCCGGTACAGTCAGCTGAGTCCGCGGCTGACTGTCGGGAGCGGGTCATTGGCCCCGATGGAGAGGGTGCGCAATTTGGGCGTTCTCCTGGATGAACGGCTGTCTTTTGAAGACCACTTGACGGCCGTCTCCAGGAGAGCTTTCCACCAGGTCCGCCTGGTGCGCCAGTTGCACCCCTTTCTAGAGCGGGATGCCTTGTGCACAGTCACTCACGCCCTTGTGACGTCTCGTCTGGACTACTGCAATGCTCTCTACATGGGGCTCCCTTGAGGGCATCCGGAGGCTACAGTTAGTCAGAATGCAGCTCGGGTGATAGAGGCCCTCGTGGCTCCCGGTGACACCTATCCTGCAGCTGCACTGGCTACCTGTGGCCTTCCGGGTGCGCTTCAAGGTGTTGGTGACGTCTTTCGCTCCATGGCATAGGGCGGGTTACTTACGGGACCGCCTGCTGCTACCGAATACCTCTCACCGACCGTGCGCTCTCACAGAGGGACTCCTCAGGTGCCGTCGGTAGCGACAGTGTCGTCTGGCGACACCCAGGAAGGGCCTTCTCTGTGGGGCTCCGCCCTCTGGAGCGAACTCCCCAGGACTTCGTCAACTTCCGGACCTCGAACCTTTAGCATGAGCTTAAAACCCACCTATTCATTTGCGCTGGACTGGGTTAGTTTTTTAAGTTTATGGGTTTTAATGGGTTTTAGTTCTAAATTTTAATCGTGGCCAATTTAATAAGTTTTTTAACTGTATTTTAATTGTATTTATTTATTTATTTATTTATTTATTTATTATTTAAATTTTTATACCGCCCTTCTCCCGAAGGACTCAGGGCGGTTTACAGCCAGATAAAATAAACAGTCCTATTACAAAATAAATACTATTAAAATACCACTAAAAACTTATTCAATTAGCAATTAAAATTTAGCAAATAATAAAACCCATTAAAACCCATTAAAACCATCAATAAAACCCATTAAAACCCATAAAAACTAACCCAGTCCAGCGCAAATAAATAAGTGAGTTTTGAGCTCGTGAAAGGTCGAGGTCCGGAAGTTGACGTGTCCTGGGGAGTTCGTTCCAGAGGCGGGAGCCCCACAGAGAAGGCCCTTCCCTGGGTGTCGCCAGACGACACTGTCGCTGACGGCACCCTGAGGAGTCCCTCTGTGAGAGCGCACGGGTCGGTGAGAGGTATTCGGTAGCAGGCGGTCCCGTAACCCGCCCTATGCCATGGAGCGCTTTAAAGACGCTCACCAACACCTTGAAGCGCACCCGGAAGGCCACAGGTAGCCAGTGCAGCCTGCGCAGGATAGGTGTCACTCGGGAGCCACGAGGGGCTCCCTCTATCACCCGCGCCGCTGCATTCTGGACCAACTGCAGCCTCCGGATGCCCTTCAAGGGGAGCCCCATGTAGAGAGCATTGGCGTGAGTGACTGTGCACAAGGCATCCCGGTCTAGAAAGGGGCGCAACTGGCGCACCAGGCGAACCTGGTGGAAAGCTCTCCTGGAGACGGCCGTCAAATGATCTTCAAAAGACAGCCGTGCATCCAGGAGAACGCCCAGATTGCGCACCCTCTCCATCGGGGCCAATGACTCGCTCCCGACAGTCAGCCGCGGACTCAGCTGACTGTACCGGGATGCCGGCATCCACAGCCACTCCCTCTTGGGGGGGTTGGGGTTGGGCCTGTTTCTCCCCCTCCCGGCCCGCACGGCTTCCCAACACCGGGACAGCACTCGATAGCTTCATTGGGGTGGCCCGTGGAAAAGTACAGCTGGGTGTCATCAGCGACAGCTGGTACCTCACACGAAGCCACTGATGATCTCACCCAGCGGCTTCATATAGATGTTGAACAGAAGGCGAGAGAATCGACCCCGCGGCACCCCACAAGTGAGGCGCCGGGCCGACCTCTGCCCCCCTATCAACACCGTCTGTGACCGATCGGAGAGATAGGAGGAGAACCACCGATAAACGGTGCCTCCCACTCCCAATCCCTCCAACCGGCGCAGGTCTAATAGGACCAGGGCAGAGGAACAACCCCTATCCCTGGCCCTCCAGAGATCATCCACCAACGCGACCAAAGCCGTCTCAGTGCTGTAACCGGTCGGAAGCCGGACTGAACGGGTCCAGATAGACAGTTTCCTCCAGGTGCAGGGGAAACTGATATGCCACCATATTTCTACAACCTTCGCGCATGGCGGGTTGGAGACGATAATTACCTAAAACAGCCGGGTCCAGGAAGGCTTCTTGAGGAGGGCCTCACCACCGCCTCTTTCAAGGCGGCCGGAAAGACTCCTCCAACAAGGAAGCACTTAATCCCTGGAGCCAGCCTCGTGTCACCTCCTGAGTGGCCAGCACCAGCCAGGAGGGCACGGGTCCAGTAAACACGTGGTGGCATTCAATCTACCCAGCAACCTGTCCATGTCCTCGGAGTCACAGGGTCAAACTCATCCCAAACAACATCACCAAGACCGCCTCAGATACCCCGCCTGAATCGCCACAATTTTGGTCCAGACCGTCCCTAAGCTGAACGATTTTATCGTATAGATAACCGTTAAACTCCTCAGCACGTCCCCGCAACGGGTCATCCCGCTCCCCCTGGTGGAGGAGGGAGCGGGTCACCCGGAACAGGGCAGCTGGGCGGGTATCTGCCGGCGCAAAGAGGGGGGAGGCGAGAACGCTTCCTCAGTGCCACTAGGTAGATCCTAGTATAGGATCTAACTAGTGTCCGATCAGCCTCTGAACGGCTGGACCTCCAGGAACTCTCTAGGCGTCTTCTCCGGCGTTTCATCCCTCTCCGCTCCTCGGGGAACCAAGGGGGCGGTTGGGATCTGCGCCGGGTCAGAGGCCGCAAAGGCACGACACGGTCTAAAGCCCCAGCCGCAGCCCGTTCCCAGGCTGCAGCTAGTTCCTCTGCCGTGCCGTGAGCCAGACCCTCAGGAAGTGGCCCAAGCTCCGTCCGAAACCTCTCTGGGTCCATCAGGCGCCTGGGACGGTACCATCGTAATGGTTCCGTCTCCCTGCGGTGTTGGGTAGCGGTCAGAAAGTCCAGGCGAAGAAGAGAGTGATCTGACCATGACAAAGGTTCAATGACTATTTCCTTTAAGTCCAGATCTCTCAACCACTGACCAGAGACAAAATCAGGTCCAGTGTGCCTCCCGATGTGAGTGGGGCCATCCACTACTTGAGTCAGGTCCAAGGCCGTCATGGAGGCCAAGAACTCCCGAGCTACCGTCGATGGCAGGCGGCAGATGGCAAGTTAAAGTCCCCATGACTAACAGTCTGGGGTCTCCACTGCCACCCCGCAAGCACCTCCAGGAGCTCGGGCAGGGCAGCTGTCACGCAGCAAGGAGCCAGGTACGCCACCAGCAAGCCCATCTGACATCTATGACCCCACCTCACAAAGAGGGATTCACACCGCGATCTGAGGTACAGTGGTCTCCTCGGCTCTAGACTCTCTTTAATAGCAACCGCCACCCTCCACCCCTACCCTGGGCCTCGGCTGATGGAATGCACGGAAACCCGGTGGGCACATCTCGACCAGGGCACACCCTTCAGTGCCCAACCAGGTCTCCGTAACGCCTATAATATCCGCGGCACCCCTGAATCAGATCATGTATTAGGGGCCTTGGCCAGCCACGGACCGTGCGTTGCATAACATCAGACGCAGGCCCAGGCTCTGAGGGTCTTGACCATCCGAGGCAGGAGAAGTCAGATCGGGCACGCGATCGCCTGTAAACATCGAACGCGTGACCCCTATATCGATCGATCCCCCTTCCGCCATATCTGCCCCTCCCACTTACCGTGCAAATAGACTCACCTCACACAAAGGAACACTCCCCCATAACCTCCGAACCCATTTGATAGTCGCCACGAGCATGCGTTGGAACTGGTTTCCTCCCGACGGGCTACCCCTCACCCGCCCTAACCTCCCACCCCACCCAACGCTACCCTCCCCCCCCCTCCAACCCAGACCCGTCAGTTTCTACCCTCCCCTTAAAATTCCCATTAAAATTCCCTTTAAAACCCTATTAAAATAATTAATTAAAATCCCTGAGTCTCCTATTTTGGCATGCCATCTCTCGGGGTTCCAAAACCCGTCCTCAAGATGGACCTCGATAATGTGGAGGCCAGACCCGAGAGGGAATCGCAGGGCAAGAAGGTCAGCCGCTGTAAATGTCCGCATGATAAAGTCCGCAACGGACCCATCCTGGACCTGTCAAGATGGAAATTGACGCACCAGGAGTTCCGAGTAGAAGACAGACGGGATATAGGTCTTGGGCGGTAGATGAACAAACCGCCATGATTAAGTCAGAGCTCCAACCCTCTTCTCCAGTCCCGAGGTGGTCTATGGGCACAAAGGGGGAGAGGATATAGTCCTACAATAGTCAAGCTAGGATTGTCCAGGACCATCCTCAATTCCCCACTGGGGACCAAAGGTCTTCAAACGATCCCTTGCAGCCAGCCCATGGGCATCCTCAAAGATGGTAAAGGTGCCTACATGGCCCGTGATCGCCCTTCGTTGACACAGAGGACGAAACACGCGCCTAGTGGGCCAAGCTGCTCCACCGACGAGGCATCTCTCTCCAAAAGTCCGGGGGCAAAGGACTCAAAAGCCCCACTGACGGTCTATAGACGCCTCCAGGTGGTGGCGAGACCCGTGGACAGCCTTCAAGATGACAAAGAAGGCGACCGTCGGGCCTCTTCGTGGCCGCTAAGCCAGGCCTCCAACTGGAATAGGCCACTCACCCGCCAGGTTTGCTGGGTCATGCCACAGTTCGCGGACCCAGTCAACCACCAACAGGCTAGGCCCTGGCCAAGCCGGTCCAGCCAGGCCGCCGCCACCGCCGCCACCGACACCGACACACTACCGCTGCCGGGGAAAGAGCCTCAGGCCAGGCCGCCGCCGAAGGACTCGGCCGCCGCCGCCACTGTTGGATAAGGGCCAGGCTGCTCCCACACCGGCACCGCAGGCGAGGGGACAAAGGGAGAGGCTCTAGGCCTCCCAAAGCAGGGCCAAGCCAGGCCGACCACCGCCGCGGAAAACGCCGGAAAAACCGCCGCCACCGCCGCCGCCGCCACTGGAAAAGCCCGCCACTGCCGCCCAGCCAGGCCGCCGCCCGCCTGGAGAGGCGGACCGCTGCCGGACCTCTGCCGGACCGCCGCCGCTGCTGGAAAAGGCCCGGCCGCTGGAAAAGGCCGGGCCGCCGCCACCGCCGCCGCCGCCATCGCCGGGCCGCCGGAGGAGAGCGCCCGGGACTCCTCCCAAGGGAACCCGGAGACGCCCGCCTCAATTGCCCAGCCTCTGACTCCCAGCCCCTCCCCTGCGGGGGGGGGGGGCCCAAGCTGCCACAACCCCCCCCCCCCCCCCCGGTCTGGCCCGAAATAGCCCCGTCGCCGCATCAGCTGTTCAGCGGTGCGGCCGCCATCTTGGACATGCGCGTTTCAGATTTATAGTGTATTGTGTATTTTTACTTGGCTGTGAACCGCCCTGAGTCCTTTGGGAGAAGGGCGGTATACAAATTTAAATAATAAATAAAATTAAATAATAATAAATAAAAATCCCCATTCCCTCCTCAACCCAGGGGAAGGTTATTGCAAAATTCCCATTTCCTCCCAATCAGCTGGGCAGAGAATAGATGGGGGCATGGCCAGTCAGAATTTTTACTACTGGTTCTCCGAACTACTACTACTACTAAAATTTTCGATACCAGTTCTCCAGAACTGATCAGAATCTGATGAAACCCACCTCTGACCAGGGGGGACATAATAGCAGTATTCCAATATTTGATCCAAACTACTACCAGAGTAGATATTAATTAATTAATTAATTTACTTTTTCCATTAAAATGGGTAACCAAAACCTTGCAAATGCAAGGTTCATTTCAACCCCTTAGAAATTCTATCCAGTCCCAATAGAATTAAATTGGTTTTCTTTTTCAATTTGGAGTAGAAATCAAGTGTAAAACAAGTTACTAGAATTCAAAACATCAATTTTGCCTGTTCAAATCTCCCCTTCCAACTCAAAACAATTAAGACAAAAGTCAAATTTTAGTCTCACTCTGTTGAAATCATGAGATTACTGGCAGAACATAAGGGTGAAGGGATGCAGCCCTCAGGCTGAAACAGATTCCAAACCCTTGATATGCATTTGACAAAACTATGTGAGAGCAGGCTGAATCTTGCTTCTTCCACATTTTTTCCAGGTGAGGTTTAATCTTCGACGTATGTAGAATAGAGCTGGAAAGTTCCCAAATCTCTTGTCAGTCCTCACTCTTCCTTGTCTGTCAAGTTCAGATCTGGTCCTTGACTGATACTCTATTTTCTCTGGTTTCTTAGTCCTAACCAGCAATGATTCCCAGAAAAATCCCATTTCTGGAAGCTGTCTGAATTTTTTCAGGCTCTTTTGAAAAGAAATGAATTTTGCAGCTAATTTTCACAGACTGTAATCATTAATAATACTTAATCTCTAGATTAATCACTGCAGGATCCAATCTGGGTTGGTCACTGGGACCAGAGGTTTTATCCTCCGAGCTTTCAGATTCATGCTGGAGCTCATTGTCAGAAAATTTCTCTGCTAGAGAACCCAGATTGGATCCTGCAACATTATCCTGGGACACAGATATTCGCCTTCATTCATGAGATGAATCATTTTTCAGACATGCACATGCGTTGAAAGATAGAACAGCTAAACTTAAATCACAGCCAGTACAGGATTTTTGAATTCTGCAGATCTTTTCTGATATCATTAAGATTGTCCCATCATATTTTTACAGTGAAACCTGGAGTTTGCCCAGGCCTCAGTCAACTTTGTTCAGATGTTAATTTTAAAAATGAGTGTGAGAAAGATGAGGAGTACCCACATCAAAAGAAATGCTGTGTAGATGTCTGCGGAAAAGCTTGTGTTTTCCCTGTTCAAGGTATTGTACTCAATAATTTGTCTGAGGCCGTATTTTTTTAGACCCTTTTCATCGTCCTCCTCCTCCTCTCAGGGTGCTCAAACCTGTCAGTCCTAGAGGAGATCAACCCTGACTGCTTTTTAGAAAGCCAGACCTTGAAGATGAAACTCAAATGGTTTGGCCACCTAATGAGAAGGAAGGACTCACTGGAGAAGAGCCTAATGCTGGGAAAGATTGAGGGCAAAAGAAGAAGGGGACGACAGAGAACAAGGTGGCTGGATGGAGTCACTGGAGCAGTGGACACGAGTTTAAATGAACTTCAGAGGATGGTAGAGGACAGGAAGGCCTAGAGGAATATTGTCCATGGGGTCGCGATGGGTCGGACATGACTTTACAGCTAACAACAACAAAGTATGTTCATTCTAAGGTCAAGCTAAGTAGGAAAAAGTCAGCTTTGGTTGCATTACAAAAGAAGGATAAGGGTAGGAAAGGAAAGGAAAGCCATCTAAATCTTTTCACACTGTGGGTGTGAAAGCCTTCCTAGTGACTTTTTTTCTTCTTAGCATTCTGCAGCATTTGCAAAAGTTGCCAGAGGTCTCTTGCAAGAAGAGGTTGAGGAGGGATTGTAAACCAGAGTGAAGGATAGCAATGGAGATCCTTCTCTTTACCTTTAACAACCCTAATCAAATAAAATCTTATTTGGGGTCATGAAGAGAAAAGAAATACACGGAACATAAAAGTTTCTGAATTCTGAATTGTAGCATCAGTATGGTGGACAGAATAAAATGTATTCCTGCTCAAAAACAATTCCCTATCAATGTAGATGTATACGATAAATTAATAGCAGCTAAATTTAAAATGCCAGTACCTATGAGGGCAAAATTCATTTTCACTATTTACTTTGAGATACTATTACTTTCAATATATTTTAATATTGTCATCACATAGAAAATGTTCAACATTTAATGTTTTATCTCAAATAGCGGTTTACTAGGCAGAAATATTGTAACTCAAGTGCATTCAGTAATGATCATTGATAAACACCATTGGCAAATTAAGGATTAAAAAAAATTCAATATCAGAACAAGCTTTAATTCAATAGATTGGCAGAATAAGGTACACATCTGAAGGATTAACACTATGTATATTTTAGTACTGTACTGCCCTCTGGTGGATAACTCAGAAACATAAGAACTGCAAGCAAATCTATAAATTTTAGAACAGGGGTCTCCAACCTTGGCAACTTTAAGACTTGTGGACTTTAACTCCCAGAATCCCTCAGCCAGAAAAGCTGGCTGAGGAATTCTGGGAGTTGAAGTCCACAAGTCTTAAAGTTGCCAAGGCTGGAGACCCGTTTTATAACTTTTCCTTGTTTATTCAGGTGGCTAGCCATCTGAAAAACGCCACACATTAAGGCATCGATAACTATCTAACTGTTGCTATGGAAATAAAAAAAAGATATCACTGAAAGGAAATGGCTCCCTCTGTTCTTCTTTTTTTTCTCAGTTTAATGATAATGATCATTAAATATTTTATATTTCTTCCTTCCTCCCTCTCTCTCTCTGTCTCTCTCTCTCACTCTCTCTCTCTCTTTTTTTTTTTGGCTTTTTTCATCATTTATCATTATATCCCTCAAAATTATAAAATGTTATACTGTATAATATATGCTGTAAGACCTTTTGTCAGGCCTGGAAACCATATTAGACTTTAGGGTTCCAGACGCTGCCACATTTTTTCCCTGAGGGGAGGAGGGGGGGTTGAGGGGTATGGTAACATTCTTCAAGCGGTCAAGGTCGGATGGTGTTAACGTCTGCAGGAAGAGTGGCAAGAAGATATTCGAATGAACTGGAAGAACGTGGGACCATGTGACCATCAAAGGGGTCAGGGGGGTGGGACTCTTGGGGTTTGTATAACTGGGAAAAGAATCCGGAACTTCAGTTTTGGAATTGCACTCATCGTGTGCCAGTCTCCTCATGCTAGTAAAGAACTCTGGAAAAGAAATGTCTCTGAGTTTCTTTTACGCAGAAGAGGTATTTCTGGAACCTTGACACCTTTTCTTCTTTTTAATACGGCAGCTTTTCGTTACAGGTAGTCCTCAGCCGATAACAGTTCATTTAGTGACCATTCAAAGTTACAACAGCACTGAAAAAAGCGACTTATGACCATTTTCCACACGTTACTAACTTAATAACTGCAGTGATTCACTTAACTGTGGCATGCAAGGTTGTAAAGTGGGGTAAAACGTATTTAACAACTGTCTCCCTTAGCAACAGAAGTGTCGGGCTCAATTGCGACTGTAAATCTAGGACTACCTGTGTAAATTTAAATATTGTAACAAAGAAATATAGTGGGATGTAGTAACCTTCAGGCCCTTATTCACACTCCTCTTACCACCTTTTCTTGGTCCCCATGGAGCTGAGGTGGTGCAGTGGTTAGAGTGCAATACTACAAGCTACTTCTGCTGATCACTGACTGCCAGCAGTTTAGGTCTCACAGATTCAAGGTTGACTCAGCCTTCCATCCTTCCGAGGTTGGTAAAATGAGGAGCCAGATTGTTGGGGGCGATATGCTGACTCTGCAAACCACTTAGAGAGGGCTGCAAAACACTGTGAAGCGATATATAAGTCTAAGTGCAAGTTGCTATTGCTATCTGGTTAGGTGCCAACTGAAAAGGGCATTTGGCAGGGTGGCAGTGGTCTTTAAGCTTTGATAAACTTCACTACCTGTTATGAGACAAGAGGATACATATTTGCTACTTTTTGGGAGACAGAGGGGAGTTAAGGAGAATCAAAGCAAAAAAACAAAGCAAAAAAAACAAAGCAAAAAACAAAAACATTTTCTTATTTAAACATTTAAATAACATTTTCTTATTTAAATACCTTGCAAGCAGGGTTCTGGAAAGCCTCTGCCCGTAGTCCTCCCAGCAGTCTGGAATTGACTACTAGTAGGATCTTCTCAGTGTGGTGCCCTAAGAGGACAGTCATTCTTTTTAGAGGAGACATAATCGCAGTATTCCAATATTTAAGGGGTTCAAACTAATTTTCAAAGCACCAAAATGCAAGATGAGAAACAATGGATGGAAACTAACCAAGGAGAGAAGCAACCTAGAACTAAGGAGAAATTTTCTAACAGTGAGTGCAATCAACCAATGAAATACCTTGCCTTCAGAGGTTGTCTGTGCTCAATCACTGGAAGCTTTCAGAAAGACACTGGACAATCATTTATGAAATTGTATAGGGGTCTCCTGCTAGAGCAGAGGGTTGGGCCCCAACATCCCTCCAACTCTATTATTCTATATGTTCTAAGAGTTACATAATCAGGAGAAGGGGGAGAGCCAGATAGCCCTTTTGGTGCATGATTTCAAGAAACATGGATATAGAATAACAGAGTTGGAAGTAACCTTGAAGGTCTGCCCAGGCAGGAAACCCTACACCACTTCAGACAAATGGTTATCCAACATATTCTTAAAAATTTCCAGTGTTGGAGCATTCACAACTTCTGCAGGCAAGTCGTTCCACTTATTAATTGTTCTAACTGTCAGGAAATTTCTCCTTAGTTGTAAGTTGCTTCTCCCTTGTTTAGTTTCTATCCATTGCTTCTTGTTCTACCCTCAGGTGCTTTTGAGAATAGCTTGATTCCATCTTCTTTGTGGCAACCCCTGAGATATTGGAACACTGCTATCATGTCTCCCCCGGTCCTTCTTTTCATTAAACTAGACATACTCAGTTCCTGTAACCATTTTCATATGTTTTAGCCTCCAGTCTCCTAATCATCTTTGTTAATTATAAATGATTGAACATAAAGCAATACATATTCACATGGGTATTTATTTATTTATTAAATTTATATGCTACCGATCACCATCAAGCAACTCCTCATTTTCTGGAAAGACATTGTTCCAGGATGAATTTTAAATGTTTTTAATACAGTTTAACACTCCACTTTTATTGCTCTTTGACAGTAAGCTGCTATATTGAATTGCTTTAATGAATATTTTTCTTTTTTTAATGCACCATTAGAGATTCCCTCAGGAGGAAAACTATACAGAAATAATAAAATATAAAATCCCTCATTCCAAGAAATACAGTAGTACTGGAAATTTTACAGCATTCCAGTGAGAGAAAATTGTACAAACTAAGAAACCAAGAAACCTATTAGAATGAAAAGAAGACTACAGGATTTTAAAAAATAGTCCATATGGATTTTTGTTGTTGTTGTTGATTCTCTGAGGCAGATGAAAAGTTAACAAGGGATAAATAATTGTACTGATGGGATTGGCTAGCAGAGCCAACTAGGGTGTCTGGAGAGTATGATGTTTTTTTAAAAACTAATTGCACATTTTTAAAAAAAAACAGAACTTGGATTGCACCATTATGATTGCCTTCTTGATCTTTTTGACCAAAACCTGCAGACAGGGTGCAAAAAGATATTGTAGCAGCCAAAAGTTTTCTCCATCTCTGTTACAATCTGCCACATGAGCTAAAACATTCAGTTTGAGTCATGGCATGCCCCATCTAAAAAACAGTTACAGGAGATATGACAACTTATGCAAATAACAAATTGTTTGGCTTCTTTATTTTGATCCCTAGCTGAGTCAGTATTTCCAGGATATGTAAAATATGTCAATAACCCATTTTTTTCTCCTCTTACATATTTTATACAGAAAATGTGCCCTGTTTTTCCTATTGCATTTTTTAAACGCAGTCTTCTTGTATTTTATAGATTTCTTGACTCTCCAAATTATTTGGGTTCAATCAACTTTTCTATTAGTTTAAAATGTTTCCCCACTAACCCATAATAATAGTCATCTAGTTTTGACTCCAGCAGGACACATGAAGTTAAGTTTTCCTTTCCTAGGCACATCTGTTACAGAATTAAGGAGAGTTTGACATCAGCTATTCCTCCATTTCATTTTAAACCCTTATGTACTCAGTTGGTTAAGAATTGTGCTAATGTGTAGATCTAGAATATACTGATGATTGCTTATTTCTGAGAAAGTCTTTACATTATAATCAACAATCTAGATTCCTCCAGTTTGTCCTATCATTGCTCTTTATGCTGCAGATAAGGAAATGATGTTTCTGAATCATAATGATTTGGTTTGTGCCATTGGCAAGTTTACTAGAAGCTTCATGCAAATGATATCTTCAAATTAAACAATTTCTATACCAAACTGCTAGCTCTGGTTCACATCTTGCCATTGAAGCACATCTTCCTTGCTTGAGTGCCATAAGATTAAAACTGTGAACTCAAGCGTGAGAGTGAGTCATTTTCCATTTGCAAGAATACAACAGCATTCTCCTGGAACTGCCAAAAATGAACAAGCGGACAACTTTGAGAATTGTAGAATTATTACATACTTTGAGGATATCTCAGTAACATGCTTCCATTCCAGTTGGTTTCAAATCCAAAGGCACTTTTTAGAAATTTGAGAATATTACTTAATGTTGCAGTAAAGGGTATCAGAGAATGTAGTCTGAACTGTCCATTTTAGTATTCTACCAATTTTACACTTCAACTCATTTAAGGCAAGCTTGTATGACATACACTAAGAAGGTGGCTTTTAAATATATGGTCAAAACCTACTGAAACATATTGAAGGTTCAGTAGCATTTCCAGTTCTACATGAGTTTCATTCCTTTTCATATTACTAGTGAATAAAGATTCTACACAAGTATGCCAGCAAAGGAGGAAACCAGTTCTCTGTCAAAGACTACAAAGAATGAATACTTTTGGGATGAGCTTTGTTAAGACTAGCTAGAAAAGCTGAGGAATGTCCTAGTATGCCTCCCGGCCCCAGCCCTGGCTCCATGCCCAGCCAGGCTGAGGAGGAAGAAGTACCTCCAGCCCCCAGCTCTGGCTCCATGCCCAGGCAAACGGAGCAACTAGACCCCTCCCCCTCCCCCACAGCATGTGAGCCTGAGGGAGGTCAATTACCAACAGCTGCAGACTGGAGTGACCCTCGCTTCAGAAGAATTGATAGGCGGCGGCGTCAGAAGGAAGGGAGGGGCAGGCCTGGATAAGTGCTGAGTCATGGAGCCACACCTCATGGCCTATATAAAGGATCTACTTTCTGGCATTCTCTGAGTCAGGCAAAGTCTAACATATCTTGCTGAAGTCACTTTCTGATCTCCTGTCTGCCTTGAGAACTTTGCTAGGACTTTGGCAGAGCTGCAGAGGCACACCTGATTCGGATTTCCCTGACCCGGTCGTCAGCGGAGGAGTGGGACACGACAAAATGTAAATTTTGAGCAGAAGAGCCTAAAAATATTCTCCTAAAGGAAAATGGCTACACAAAGGCAAAGGTAAAGAAAAGAAAAGGGCAAGAGAGGAAATCCAGAGGGGTTTTTGGAAATAATTGTGCTCCTGGTTGGAAAACGTGAGAGCATTCCCCATCTTCTCAGCCAGAAGACTTTAAAAACAGGAGTGTCAGAGTGTTTACAGCATGACTACTATTTTGAGACAATACAATACACAGAGGTTTGTCTTACAAACAGTGGTTTATATGCAACTCATATATATATATATATACATATACGTGCTAAGCAAAGCCAGGCAAGCAATCATTCTTCAACTCTACCCGGAGAACTACAATGCAGATACATGAGGACAGAGAGTGATACACGAGGAGAGAGAGTGACGCCCTCTAATGGCTTTTATATAGACAGCTTCTTAAAGGGCAATAACGCTGCTGACTCATCCTCAGTCTTAAAGGGCTGGTCAGCTTTAAATCATCATTACCCTGACAGGAGTCTATGGACATTCTCAATCATCCAGCTCATGGTTGTCCCAAAGTTGCTTTTTCAAAAGGTAACTGGACTCTTGTTTTTCCTTGAAGGCATTTCACTCCTCATCCAAGAAGTGTCTTCAGATCTGATCTGAACTGAGGAAGCTTCTTGGATGAGAAGTGAAGTGTCTTCAAGTGAAAACAAAGTCCAATTGCCTTTTGAAAAAGCACCTTTGGGATTAAAAGCAGGGGCCACCTTTTCAAAAGTCAGTTAATTTAAAAAACGATTCTCTAAATAGCAATAACATTTAGATTTATATACTGCTTCATAGTGCTTTACAGCATTCTCTAAGGGGTTACAAAAATGAATGACTGTCTCACTGAGCTTAAAGGGAGCTAAGAAAAATTATCTTTCCAAGTGACAAGGACTTAGAATGCCATCTGAATTTCAAAAGACTGCTTTCTTCTCAGATGAGAACCCTTCAGAGTTCAACCATATTTTTCCCATAAAGATTCAAATCATGGGCTCTTAGACTAGAGCAGCAACTTGGTTTTAAGAAGGCACAGGAATGCTTCAAAATTTCCCTCAACTTTTACACTTCAGCAAAGAACTTTTTTTTCATCATGTTACAGGGGGGGGAATCAATAAACAATAAATTACAAAAAGATCGGATACCTGTGATCATCTTGTATCAAGCTGCTAGCCTTTTTTTCTGCCAATGCTTATCTATGCTTATCTTATAAATTATCTGTTACAATGTCCTAACTGTCAATGACTACTTCAGCTTCAACCGCATTAATACACGAGCACACAATAGATACAAACTTAAGGTAAACCGTTCCAAACTCGATTGCAGAAAATACAACTTCAGCAACAGAGTGGTCAATGCCTGGAATGCACTACCTGACTCCGTGGTTTCATCCCCAAACCCCCATAACTTTAACCTTAGACTGTCTACAGTTGACCTCACCCCATTCCTAAGAGGTCTGTAAGGAGTGCATAACGCACCAATGTGCCTACCGTCCCTGTCCTACTGTCCCCATTTATTCGTATCCATTTTCTGTATGCATAATCATGCTTATACTTATATCTGTTATCTTATACATGTTTGACAAACTAAATAAATAAATAAAATGCTGCCTTTCCTAGAACAGAAGAAATATTAGACAGTGATGATGCCTCCAAAACTAAAAACATCATGAACCCAAAAGGTCATTGGGTTCATGACTTTTCAGTAATAATAGTGATTACCAAGTTCAAAAATGCAGCCACAACTAATAGTTCCCTTTCTGTGGCCCCAGAGTTCTCCCTAGAGATAAATTTAGCCTATTTCATTCTTCTTGAGAGTCTAAGGGCAAAATAGTGGCCCTAAGCTTTGTAGAGGGTGAAATCCAGAAGGTTCTGACAGGTTCCGGAAAACCAGTAGTGGAAATTTTGAGCAGTTCGGAAAACCAGCAAATACCACCTCTGGCTGGCCCCAGAGTGGGTTGGGAATGGATATTTTGCAATATCCTTCCCCCAGGAGTAGGGAGGGAATGGAGATTTTGCAGTATCCTTTCCCTGCCACGCCCACCAAGCCACGCCCATCAAGTGACACCACGCCCACCAAGCCACGCCCACAGAACCGGTAGTAAAAAGAATTTGGATTTCACCACTGCTTAAGACATCATTTCACCACTTAAAAATCCTGAAAAATTGAGAGAGCCCACTTGGCACACAAAGCCTGGAATGGTTTTGATGTTGCTGGAGGTTGTACACCCGGATTAGAAAATCCTAACCACAAGGGTTCTTTTTTTAAAGTGAAGTATTTGTGAGAAGTTGGATGTGGGAAAATCCAGCACAGAATCTCAGACCAATTCATTTCCATTCATTCAGACTTGGGCCATGCAGAAATTTGGGGTCAGTATTCCCCACTGGAATTACCTTAATGTGGTTCCACAGCGCAAGGCACAATTTGAGAAGCAGCATTTTTATTTTTTTGCATTCAGAGTCATTATTACATTCATATTCTCCTTTGGCTGGACATTTTCTAACCTCTTTTGGGCAATGTTTTGGTTTTTCTGCAAAAAAAAAAAAAAAAGAGCAGTAGGAAAAAAAGCTGTATTCATGGCATTCAATCCGAGCTGTAAAGACTTTATTTCCAAAGTAGGAGGACAGCATTAAAACTTAAATCTGATAAGGAAGCTATGCTTTCACTTTAGAAAAAGGAAGAAGGATATTTGAGAACACAAGAAACCTCAGTGGGAGCCCAGAGGGATACAACAAATGTCATCATGCAAATAATATGATTTATGGTCTTGCATCAGACATCACAACACTTACGTTAGACATTAATGTTAGATTTGGAGGTTTTTAATAGGGATATCTGACGATGCATGCTAGGAACATACTGTTGTGATCCACCAGCAGTCTGCGGAGCTGGCAGTGGAGTCGGACAGTGAGGAGGCTGGGGAGGACAATGGGTCAGTCCTGAAGTCAGGGGAAGACCCGGACGAGGACTCTGTGTTGGAGGCAGAGATGGTGCTAGGGCCATCTGGGAGCGATGCGCGGACTCCAGAGACAGACAGCAGAGAGGCAGAGGAACAGGAGGAGCCTGTTCCTAGTGCACAACTGCGAAGAGCTGCCAGAAGGCAACAGCAGCTAAAGCAAAAAGGACAACTTGGGAGTAAGGCCAGGAGATGATTGTCCTTTCTCATAAGGCTTAAAACAGTAGCAACGGGCTCTTTGTAGGAAATCAACATTGCTACAATTGTTTCTCGTCGGCATCTCTTGTTTCTGAACTTCATGGGGCTTTGCCAAGAAAAGGCTTTGGCAGGATACCAAAGAAGACAAAGGTTTGTGATAAGGCCAAAGGACTATTTCCGAAGGATTTGTTTTGGAATTAATTTGGACTAAGCTGAGAATGTTCTAATAAAATATGTTTGTTTAGGACTGATTGTTTCTGGTAATAACTACTTGAGCCTAGGTCATAACACATACTGGATCCACAATTATGAATTCTATCTCAAAGGTCCTGCATCCTATCATCTCAGGGACCATTTTCTGCATCTGGAAAACTAGAACAGAAGCCATAGCCTAGTGCATAATAGCCTAACACCATGATGGCAAACCTATGGCACGTGTGCCCGAAATGGCATGCAGAGCCATGTCGTCTGGCATGTGTGGTGTCGCTTGTTCTCTTCTGGATTTCTGGAACGCATGCACATGCGACAATCAGCTGGCCTTTGTGCATGCGGCAATACCGGAAACTGGAAGAGCTGGTCTTCCGTTTTCTGGCATGAACATGCGCGCTGGCCAGCTGATTGGCGTGTGTGC